>NW_012136081.1:3168499-3169168 GCF_000956105.1 Propithecus coquereli
TATCCTATTATGCATTATTTTAATAATAATTAACAATGTAACTATTAGTAATAAATATATGATAATGTAATTATAGTAATAATTAAATGAGAATTAAAATGAAAAAGCCTGATTATAGCATCACATTTGCAGTCCTGTAATATCTCTGACATTTGCACTTTCCCGTGGAACATTTGGCCGATGCAGGGACAACGTAGAGGGACAATGAAGGGGACACCTGGTGATGGGGTCCCCGTGCTGCCCCTGGTCTGCGTGTGACACAGGAAGAGACAGGGCTGAGAGAGGTGAGGCGAGCCCAGACCACCTAGATAGTACCGGGCCTGGGCAGCCACCAGATGACAGCTGGGGGCGGGCAGAGGGGCAGAATTTGACTGTGGTTTGCAAAGGGCTCCAGCAGGGAAGACGTCAGTGAGTCAGGAGCTTGGGGTGTCCCTGTTCTCCAGCTCTCTAACCCTGTGCCTCCAGGCAGGGGCCTACCCTGGGTGGGTGGGTGGGGGGTGGTTACAGCCCCCTGGGGAGACACACCCTGGGGGACAGTGGGGCTGTGGCCAAGCCTAGACAAAAGGGGGACCCAAGGTTCTGGGGATCCCCACTGGCTCCGGCCTGTACAGCCCCAGAAATGGCCTCTGGTCTTAGGTCCCCAGGCCCAGCCCCAGCCAGAGGGCAGAG
>NW_012136081.1:3171673-3201773 GCF_000956105.1 Propithecus coquereli
TGTCCCCAAAGTCTCCATACAAAGGAAAAGTTTTGTAAAATTTTGTAATGAATATTTTGTAAATAAAGGTACATTTAGCTATAATTTCCCATTTTCCCTGTGTGTGGCTACTTTCGGGACACCCTGTACACACACACACACATATGCATATACACATACAGACACAGAGAGAGAGAGAGGAGCGGGATTTATCAGGGGACTTGGCCCACACGATTCTGGCGGCTGAGAAGTTCCCCAGTCTGCCCTGCGCAAGCTGGAGAACCAGGAAAGCTGGTAGCGTGGCTTAGTCCAAGTCCAAAGGCCTCTGCACCAGGGGAGCCCATGGTGTCGCTCTCAGTCCGAGGCCAAAGAAGAGGGGTGTCCCAGCCCCAGAAGAGAGAGTGACTTTGCCCTTCCCCTGCCTTTTCGTTCTATCCAGGCCCCCCGCAGATTAGATGGTGCCCACGCACATTGGGTGCGGGCAGATCTTCCTCACTCTGTGCGCCGATTCAAATACCAACCTCTTCCAGAAACACCCTCATGGGCCTACCCCCAATAATGCTTTACCAGCACTGCGGGTGTCCCTTAACTCAGTCAAGCTGATGTGTAAAATTAATGATCAAAAGTACTTTGAGTTTGGGGCGGTTATAAACCGAGGTACAAGTGATCACCTTTTAGCACAAATCCTTTTGCAACGATGCGATTATGTCCTTAGAATAAGTTGCTAGACATTGGGTTTCTGGGCTCTTATATTTTACACTTGGGCACATCCGGCCACACTGCAGTCACCTTGGTGGCAACTTCTCACCCTGTCACCTAGTCCTGTGGGAATTCCCCATTTCTCACACCCTGGAAGACACTGGGTTGTATCTGTCTCTGCTCCCCTGTTTGGAAAAAAGAAAATAAGTAGTTTTGAGTTTACTTCATCATCTTAAATTATTAGTGAGTAAAGATTTTTTGATGTTTACTTGTCAATTGTTTATTTGTTTGTTTCAAAGAGATTCATTGATATTTTTCAACAGTTTGATGAGTTTTGCTTTTATAATTTGTTTTCCAGTTTACATACAGTAAAAGCCCTTCTTTTTGTTGCACAATTCTGAGTTTTGGCAAATGCAGTCATGTAATCACCGTGCTATCGAGATGAGAAGCAGTTCCACGCACCCCACAAAATTCCCTCCTGCTGCTTCTCTGCAGCCTCTTCCCAACCCAGCCCCTGGCGGCACCAATCTCTTCTCCATTCTGAGGGCTTTGCCTCTTGAGGGGAGTCGTGCAGTCCTCAGCCGTAGGAGTCTGCTCGCTTCCTCTCCACACGTGTTTGAAACCTGCCACGCCATTGCAGGCGCCGAGAGTTGCTCGTCTCGGTTGCTGGGCAGTGTTCTGTTACACGGATATGCCATGTGCTTGCCCACTCCCCAACTGAAGGACATTTATTTGGGTTGTTTCCAGGTTTTGGCAATTAGGAATAAATCTGCTACAAACATTCAGACAAGTTTTAGGGTGAACATAAGCTTTTCATTTCTTTTGGGTAAATACCTAGGCTGAACATATGAAGTGTAGATCTCCTTTTGGGAGGAGCTGCCAAGCTGCTCTCCGACGTGGCTGAGTCATGTCGCATCCCCACCAGCTACGTGTGAGAGTTCTAGTTGCTCCACATCTTCCCCTGGACTTTTCCAAAGCAGCCACTCTAACAGGTGTGTGGTTTCAGCTTCCATTTCCCTAGCGACAGCAGATGTGGAGCATCTTTTCACGGGATTCTTTGCCATCTGTCTATCTTCTTTGGTGAAGAGGCCGTCCAAACCTTTTGCTCGTTTTTTAAATTGGCTGGTTGTTTGTTTTCTTATTGGTGGGTTTTGAGGGCTTTTGAGTATTGTAGATCCAAGTCCTTTATCAGATATGTGATTTGCAAGTATTTCCTCCTAGTCCATGCCTTGGCTTTTCATTCTGTTTACGGTATGTTGTTCAAAGAGGAAGAGTTTTAAACTTTGATGAAGCCCAATTTATCAATTTTTTTCTTTCATGAATCATGCTTTTGTTGTCATAGCTAAGGACTCTTTGCTTAACTCAAGGACAAAAAAGATTTTCTCCTAGGTTTTCTTTTAAAAGTTTTATAGCTTTAAATATGCTTGACAGATGCTCTCACACCCATTTTGCTTGATTGTGTTTTTTTGGTGGCTGTTATATACGAGGTCCCAATTCACATGTGGTTAGACTTCATCTTTTCCTGTAGAATATCTGACTGCTTAGAAAGGCCTTCCAGCCTTCTCCACTCCAAGAAATAAGAATAATCATCTGTGACTTTTCTCTAATATTTTATTTTACATTTAATGCTTAAATCTTTAATTCATCTGAAATTTATTTTGCTATGAAAAGTGGGTTAGAGATTTAGCTATAGTTCCCAAAAATTGCTAGGCCTGTACTACATTATTTATTGAACAGTCCCCTTTTTTATACATTTTTAAAAGCACACTGATGATAAATTGCCTCCCAGATTTCCTCCCCTCCCTCCTGCTCTCCTTCCTTTCTTCCTTCATTTGCTAAAAGCATATGGAGCATGTAGGAAGTGCCAGGCTCTGTGTGTGTGCTACAGATCAAGGTGAGCGGGAGAAAGCTGAAACTTAGTGATTGGTAAGACCCTCCGAAGCACACGGCACTAGCACACAGATCATATTTTAGCTGTGTTGTAAACGATGAATAATAGATAGTCAAAGAGGCATGGTGATGTTACCTTCCCAACAGAGGGGTTCATTTGCTTGTCGGATATTAAGTCGACATAACCACATCGGTTATAGCAAGGGGGTTTATTACTTGATACAGGTAGGAGCACACTGGAGATAGTTCCCAAACAGGGTGTCCCAGAACAATGGGCCTGGGCTGCTTTTATAAGCATAGGGTAATGAGGTGTGATCCGATTGGATCTTGCAACAAAGTGATGCTGAGAAGCATGATCTGATTGGGTCCTGCCATGGGGTGATGCCAGGGCTTGATCTGATTGGATCCTGGATCTTGACATGTGAGGTCCGCTTCTTAACTCAGTCCCCCCTCTTCCCTCCAGGGACTGAGGTTCCACCCATGGTTACACACTTGGTTCATCTGGGCATGCCTGACCTTCACCTTGGGGATCCATGGCAACCGAAAAACTCACAACTTTGTTACATAAAAGTTGAGCCAGACTGGTCTGGTGTGGTCACAGCGGGAATGGAAAATGTGGAGTAAAGAGAGAGCCTGGTGTAGTCCACACTTGAAAGAAGATCAATTATGCGTAGTGTGCAGGCCATTGTTAGGTTAGTTTTATTTCCGTATTGGTCGATTGCTTTATCAGTCTATTCTTATGTCTAGTACACTTGGTAATTATCGTAGCTTTTTGGTATATTTAAGTTCGAGTAGGGCAGTTTCTTTTTCACTAGTCTTCTTTTTGAAGGTTTTTCTTGCTATTTTAAAGTCAATTTTTATTGAAGTCTAGCATATCTATAAAAAATGCATAAATCATAAGTGCACAGCTTGATGGATTTTCCTAAAGTGAAGACACCCATGTGAGCAGACCCAGATCAAGAAACAGAACATTTCAGCATCTAGACATTTTCCCCAGGCCCCCTCAGAGTCCCAGCTTCCAACACCATAGACTGTGTCTGCCTGTTACTCAGCTTTGTATAAATGGAATTATATAGTACTTTCCCCCGAAGCGCACGGCACTAGCTCACAGATCATAATTATAACATATGTATAATATGTTATGCTTCTTTCACTCAACATGGCAATTGTGAGATTAATTCATGCTTTTGCATGGAGCAGTAGTTCATGCGTCTTTATTACTGACCAGTATCCATTCAGTTATTAATTCATATCACTGTTGACGGACCTTTGGGTGGTGGTTTAGTACTTTAAGGCTGCTATAACAAAATACCACAGACCGGGTGGTTTAAACAACAAACATTTATTTCTTACAATTTTGGAGGCTGGGAAATCTGAGCATGGTGCTGGCAGATTTGGTGTCTGGTGAGGACCCCTTCCTGGTTCATAGATGGTGCGTTCCCACTGCGTCCCCTTCCCATGTAAGAGAGCAGAAGCAGGCTCTCTCCAGACTCTTACACGGGCACTGATCCCATTCATGGAGGCTCCTCCCTTATGACCTCATTTAATCCTGATTACCTCCCAAAGACCCCACCTCCTAATACCATCATATTAGAGGATAGGATTTCAACATAGGAATTTGGGGGAGACATCAATACTCAGTTCATAACTGGTGGTTTCCAGCTTTGCCACGTAATGAACGCCATGTATCTTTATAATGCACCCATACACTCACTCCTCTGGAGTGTGCCCCTCAGAATAGCTGCTGCGGCATAGTAGATACTGCTGAACAATTTTCCAAAGTGGTTGTAGCAATTGACACTCCCCCTAGCAGGGCACGGGTGGCCCCATGTCATGTCCAGCACTCCATATGGACTGCCTTCTCTATTTTAGCCAACTAGACTTCTTGAAGGTCGTCTCATTGTCAACTTATTTTGCATGTCCTCGATGACTAACAAAATTGAGTTCCTTTGCACACACGTGCAGGCCATTTGATAGCCTCTTTTGTGAGGTACCTGATCAAGTCTTTCACCCATTTTATTGGTTTGCCTCTGTCTTTTCTACTTATTCTTTTATATATTCTACATATAAATATACTGTATTTTGAATGTTTATCCCTTCAGATAGACTGCATGTTAAGCTCAAAAAAAAAATCCCGCCATGATTTTGTTTAGGATTGCGTTGAACTGGGTGATGTTTTGAGGAGAAGTTGTGTCCTGACGGTGGCGAGTCTCCCCATCCAAGAACAGCAAGGTCAGCAGTGCTTATGTCAGTAAATAAGCAAGTAAGAAGTACCACTTCTTGCAAGGTGTGGTTCTGAGTAGATTACATAGGTCTGCTCTTTTTAACTCTCTCAGCAACACTGCTCTGCTTCTATTCCCATTTTAGGTACGGAAATTGAGAAAAAGAGGGGACAGGAAACGTGCCTGAGTTAACCGGTTAGTACGTGGGAGAACAGGGATATGAAACCACGCAGTTCGGCTTAACAGTCCCTGTGCTCACACAGCCCTGTGCTAGTTCTTTGTTCATTCTACCTCTTTTCTTTTCCTCAATAGAGTTCACAGTTTGTTTTTTCTTATAATTTTAGCAAAGCTCTCATTATGTTTGTCTTGGCATGTTTTTCCCCTTGTTCTGTTGATACTAGGAATGGTATTGTTTTTCTTCGTGTTTCCAACTGGCTGCTGTTCACATGTAGGAAAGCTCCTGGTTTTGAACAGACTCCTTACTAAGCTCTTCCATGAGGCTGCAGTTTCAGTGTATATCCTTTTAGATTGCTCATCGAGAAAATCATAATGCCTCCCCACGTGGCAAATCTTCCCGATCGCGTTGACTGGCACTGTAGAGAAATGCTAAGCAGTGGTCATGTTGGCAGGTGCACACTTACTGTTTCTGAGTAAAAGGAGAATGATTCTGTATTTCATACTGAACACAGTGCTGGCTTTGCTTTGATATATACAACCTAATAATACTAAAATATTTGCAAATGATTTCTTCTTTTGCCAAGAAATTTTGTTTGATCAAACATATTTCCTAATAGATTTGTTAATATTGGAACATTCTAGCGTTACTGGAATAAACCTCACTTGGTCATGGTGTGCTGTTTTTGTAAAGCTCTGCTGTATTCTGTCTGTTGATCATTTTAAAGCTTTTGTTTTTTTGTTTGCTTGTCAAACAAAGCCCAAGGGTGTATGAGTTGGTTATAATGCCTCGGCCTCCAGAGTAGCTGGGACTACAGGTGCACACTACCCCTTCCAGCTAGGTTTTGTTTTTTTTTTTTTAATTTTTTTGTAGCAGTGGGGCTGGGTCTCACAATTTTTCCCAGGCTGGTCTTGAACTCCTGGCCTCAAGTGATCCTCCTGCCTTGGCCTCCCAAAGTGCTGTGATTACAGGTATGAGCCACCGGACTGGGCCACAAGACAAATTTTTATACAGTGGTCCCCCCCATGCACGGGTTTACTTTCCATGGCTTCAGTTATCTGGGATCACTTGTGGAATGAAAATATTAAATGGAACATTTCAGAAATAAACAAGTAATAAATTTTAAACTGTGTGCTGTTCTGAGGAGTGCAATGAAATCTCAGGCCATCCTGCTCTGTCCCACCCTGGATGTGAATCCCCCCTTTGTCCAGCGTGTCCACACTGCGTATGCGCATGCCTGTTATTAGCCGTCCAGGTTATCAGGAAAAACACCGTCTGTACAGGATTCAGTATCATCCGAAGTTCCGTGCATCCACTGCGGGGCTTGGAACGTGTCCCTGTGGACAAGGGGGGCTACTGTATTATTTTGGGTTTCTTCAGAAGCTTTGCCTGAAGCAAGGACTTGAACGCAGGCTACTGTGCTTGAGAGTGGAGCCCAGGGAGCGGGGTGAGAGAGAGGAGAAAGGAACCCACAAAGAGGAAATCCCCACATAAAGGTGTTTTGTCCAGGTCTCTGCTGTAAGCAAGGGAGGCTCCAAAGGAACTTCTTAGAACCACAGAATGTGCCCTAGCAGGATTGTTCACCTGCCTGGGGAGGCTGGGCATCTCCCTCTCCCAGCCTCCAGCTCTGCTTCCACCAGGATTAGCAGCTGCCCTGGGGGCACCACGGGAGGCTGGGGAAGCAGCCTCCTGCAGCTCCAGCAGCCCCTAGGCCCCGCTGTCTCCTCTCCTGCCCACTGCCCCCCACATCCGCCAGCTCTAGTCCAACAGGAAGAGCTTCAGACCAGCCCCTCTTATCATCTCAGATTCCTAGAAAAATGAACTCCCCCTCTGCTCTCCCCGTTAGCAGCCCTGACACTTACGTTCAAAGTCCCAGGAGGCTTTTCTAACAACTCCCTGGAAAATAAACTCATGGAAAATTAATAGAGAGTAATAAAAGGCCACGTTAAGATACAGAGGTGAAACATGGGGGGTACTTCTGCACTGGAGTTGGGGGATTTGTAAAACCTGGGTCTATTTATATCACCAGGTTTATGGGACTGAACCAGCAGTTGTCAGGAAATCATGGAGAAATGAGTGAATTTTCCAATATTTGATGTGTGAGGGAACATGAGGGACATGGACTTCTTGCTGTAATGGAAAATAAATAGGAAAAAAATGGCAAAAACAAGGGAGAATCTGGCAAGGATGAGGGAATGGGGCAGACTTGCTGGCCAGAGCAACGACCTTTACCTGTGCACACTTAACTTTACCTAGCTTCACCTGGGCATGCCCGCCTGCCTTTCTGTGGCTCTGACCTTTCGTCCTTGAGCAAATTGCATCCCCTCCTTGTGCTTCAGCATCCCACCTGTCAGATAGGGATTGGGTTAGCTCGCTCCCACCTGGGCAGACGTAGAGCCCTGCTCAGAAGAAGTGCCGGCCTCCAATGACATGCCCCGACCCTGGGAGCTTTCCTGTGGGAGACAGACAGGGACAGCTGCTCAGCACAATGAGCATCTGGGTTAATCTAAGCTACAAAATATTTATAATGCTTTCCCCAGGACAGAAAGGGTGGTTATGTCTCACATCCCTAACGGTACAGTGTCCCAGTTTCCAGTTCTCTGTAAAATAGTTACTCTTTCCAGAAAGCCCTATTGTGCTCAGGAGTGCGCAGGGGGCCATCCGTGGACTGACGGCTGCATGCTTCAGGGTTTACAAGAAGAAAGAAAAGACCGTCCGATGGAAACGTCATCTCTTCCTGCAAGTTCATTGAGCTTCTCCCTTCACGTCAGCAGGTGTGTTGGGGAAATCTGGGGAAGGCAGCTCACAGAAACAAAAACAGGGGAGTCCTGAATCCAAGAAGCAAAAAGGATTCTGCCTCCTCTCCCTAAACTGAAACTAAAACAAGGTACTCAGCGATGTGCACAGCTAAGGTCTGCCAGAAAGAGGAATGCTGAAAGAAACCCTGCTTCAGAGAAGCAATGACTTCGTGTTGCTTAGGGGAGCCAGGGAGAAGGTCCCCCCACCTGGAATACCTTCTCGGGGCATTCAAGTGTGAATAAAGGCACGGCTGCAGTTTTCTGATCCCAAAGCTTTTCATAAGAGCACTTTTTTTTTTTGCTTTTATTTTTAATTGATATGTAATAATTGTATGTATCTATGGGGTGCCGTGTGATATTTTGATACATGTATACAATGTATAACGATCAAATCAGGGTGATTAGCATGTCCATCACCTCCAACCTCCATAATTTCGTTGTGTTGGGATGATAAGAAGTCTTTAAAGACTTGAAGGATGTTGCTTAATCTGAGAACAAGGCTGAACTGGATGTCTCTAAACAGACACAAAGAAACTGGGACATAAGCAGGATACTGTCCTTAAAATGCCAACTGATGGGGCTCTCACAGAGCGCTCTTGTTGGGCAACAAACAGATCAGAGGGACCGGGGCGGGTGGCCCAAGCGGTGTCCACTTGGGTGGACAGGCTGGCGGAGGCCTGGGTCCCGAGGGAAGGATTTCTTGGAGACAGCAGAATGGCATTGGCACTTAAACCTTCCATGAGGACAGCAGAAATGTGTCTACAGCTGAATTCTGCCCAGCTGCCTCCTTTGCTATCTGCAGCGATGCTTCTAGAAATCAGGGAAGGAGCGTTTGGGGGGCAGGAATCTGGTCAGAGGAGGGTAATAGCTTGGGGCTGGGTCTTCGAGCTGGGTTTGCAGGGCAAACATACCACTTTAACTTAGATGACATGCTTTCTTTGGGGTGCGGGGTACTCACAGAAGTTATGGGAAGGTAGCGACCCCCCTCCACTCCCTGCAATTCACATCTGGGATCTGCCACTGGCAAACCCACAGGGTATCAGGATGTTCTGTGGCCACCCCTCCCAGGACCCCCGGCTTCCAAGTCAAGGAAATTGTGCCCCCAAGGTCCTGCCAGGGCTTCTTTCTCCCTGTTGCAGGATCCTTATTCGTCTCCCTGATTCCTTCAGCAAATATTTTATCCAGCCTCGTGCTCAAGGAAGCAGAGGAGAGAAAGAAGTTTGCATATGGCAGCTGCCCTCAAGGAGTTACAATATTTACTCCGTGTGTGTCCTGAAATATTCAGGCCCCAAACACAACTATTTTTTTTTTTTTAACCTAAGTGCTTTTAAAGATTTCTTTGAAATGTGGGACAATTATGCAAGCAGAAAAAAAAAAGTATCTAGAGCAAATATTTAACTTTGCCTTTGGTATGTTGAAGTCATCAGCCCATGCAGATCTCTCAGGCATGTCCTATAAGATTGGCTTAAAATATATGTATGTGTGTGTGTGTGTGTGTGTGTGTGTGTGTGTGTTCTTAATGGAGGGGGGAACACAGACTGGGCATTTGCTTAACATCTGGCTTCAGGGTTCCGGAGGCAATTGGCCCGAATCACAGCCTGGACACTGGTGTTTGTCCCCTGTCCCACCTCCCCGCCCCCTTCCGTCCAGCCCTTGCAGACTGCAGATCCTGTTGGCAGGAAACACCCTCCCTTTCCAGAGGATCAGAAAACCCAGGACACAGAGACCTCAGTAGCTTACTCAGAGGCATACAGCTTGTATGGGGTGGGATTACGGGTGAATTATTAGGGTCTTGAGAAAAGTTACTAGCCGATGGCCGGTACATCACTGGGCACAAGGAAATCGCCCAAGACACAGCTTGGGAGCTGGGGGCTGGAGGCTCTGGACAGGCCCCTTTGGGCTTCCGCAAACCGAGCAATTCCCCAGTCCCGGATAATAAAAGGATTCCTGGGAGTCTCCAGAGGGTGCCTTTTCGCCTCTAGGATTCACCTGAGCAGTTGGCTTTTATTCCCCCCCACCTACTCCTGCCCCCAAATCTCATCTGGTCTTGGAGGGCAGTTGGGGGAGACACAATTTTGCTCGCCCCGAGGCGGGAGGTGCCCTGGTGGCCTGGGAAGCAGGTGTGGGCGTATTACCCAGGTACAAAGTTTTCCTTTGCTGTGCAAACATTTTGATGTGCAGTTGGTCACTGTGTTTCCGAATCCTATTAAAATACTCTGGGGTGGGAGCCAGCTGCGTTCGGGATAATCGTGCAGAATGAACGGGGCTTTACCAAATTAAAGGACTTTCTCGTCCGCGGGGTTTCACGTGGTGGGGGCTGGGGGCGGGTAGCCACGCAGCCCGGGGCGGGGCGGAGGCGGCCCTGGGCACCCGGCGGTCTCCCGGGGTTGCTACAACAGACCCCACACGCCGCGCCACGGTCACAGCTGCGAGCCGGAGCGCGCTGGGGGCGACGCACCGGGGCGGGGGGCAGAGATCGCGGGCGAGAGGCCGGCACGCGCCCCTTCAGCGGCGAGAGGACCCCTCCCCCACGCTCGCCGGTCCCGGCAGCCGCGCGGGGCGGGGCCGGCCCATCCCCCTCCCCACACCTGAGCGGCGGCGGCTCCCGCGCTCGGGCAGGGCTGGGCACCGCGCCGCTCGGGTTCCCGCGGCCCAGCCAGGTGCGCGCGGACGCCGGCGCTCCCCAGGGGCTCGGGCCCGCCCCCGATTCGCCGAGCGGCCGCCCGAGCCAGGTGAGGCGGCGGCCAGGGGCGCGGGGCGCTGCGGGCGCGGGGCGGGGACGGCTGGGGCACCCCCTGCAGGCCGGAAAGGACAGTAGGTGGCCCCCGGGCACCCGACCTTGCTCCCGGACGGCATTTTGGGTGCGTCTGGATTCCGGGAGCACCAACTACCAGGTAAGCGCAGTCCTGGACCCATAGTGGATGGGGGTGGGGCGGGGTGGGGAGCGGGATCCGCGGGTCCGGGTGGGGGGTTGATTCTCTGTAGACGACCTTCCCCCTCCCCCAGTAGCTTTCTTCCAGGACAGGGGCCGGTTTTAAAAGCTTTGGAAGCGGCGGGGGCACAGAGCGCAGGAGCACCCCAGTTATCCCCCGCTCATGGACCCTCGACACCGCTAGCGCTTCTGCCCCTTCCCCTGGACAGCGCAGGTGGACCAAGCTCGTCCCCCGCAGGGGGTCTCCTTGCGCCTAGTCGCCGCCCGCCAGCTGGAGGACTCGGGCCAGTGAGCCCGGCTGAGCAGCCAGCGTCGGGCCGCCAGGGGGCGCGCGGGAGGCGGGACCCGCGCCGCGGTAGCTAGGTCCCCTGAGACCCCGCTGCGGTCACTGTGGCCCCGCACCCAGCGTCCCCATGCAGCGCGCGCGGCTGCAGCAGCTGTCTCGGGGAGGCCGGGGCCGGCGCACCCGGTGCGGGCCCGGAGGTGGCGGGTCGGGCGCCCGGGTCTCCGGGGGTCGCGCGGAGTCCCCGCCGGGTGCCCGACCCCTGCCCGCCGTGCCCACCAGCTGGGTTAGGGGGACCCGGCGGGCGCAGCCCTGCCGCCACCGCCCGTGAATTATGCAGGAGGCTGGCACCGGCGCGCCGGAGTTGCTCAAGTTTCCCTGGCAACTTTCACCCGGGCATCCCTCCTCCCAGCGGCGGGGCAGCTCCGCCCGCGCAGCCGGCTGCCCAGGCGCCTCCACGGGGCGGCCCGGGAGCTGCGCGCCGGGCGCGGGGAACGCTCGCGTAGACGCCGACCACGCAGTCTCCAGCTGGGCTGGGGCCACCGGACTGAGCGAGCAGGTGCGACCACCGCGGCAGGCTTAGCCGTTCGGGTTCGGGCGGGCTGGGGGGACTTGGTGGACCTCGCCGCCGGGGCTCGGAGGGTGCGGGGGACTCGGTGGACCTCGCCGCCGGGGCTCGGAGGGTGCGGGGGACTCGGTGGACCTCGCCGCCGGGGCTCGGAGGGTGCGGGGGACTCGGTGGACCTCGCCGCCGGGGTTCGGAGGGTCCGAGCTGGACCTTGCAGCCTCCAGGCGGGTCTGCCAGAAACACTCTGCCCCCAGGGGTGGGCGCGCGGGCAAGGTTCGCATTTCCGTGGGGCTGGGGGCGCCCAGAGGGGGAGAAGCTGGTGCTGGTGACCGTGGGTTTTCACGGCCGAGCTTTTAAGGGGCTCTGGGCGGCTCCATCTGAGAAGGCGCTTGGGCCCCGCAGGTGGGGGTTCAGGCCTCAGGGGCTGGCAGCTGCGGGCACGGTCCTGGGAGTCCTTGGAGGCCATCCAAAAATAAAGTGGCTTCTGCGTGGAGATTCGAGGTAGTAAATTGGATAGTAGCGTGACCTCTTTTTCGTTTGAAACTCAAGTTGGAACGTTAATGAGGCCAATCAACTAATTAAGTTAAGCTTCAGGAGGCAGAGAAGTAATTTGGGAAGTCCCCCGTTGGGGAGTGGCGGTTTGCTCTCTACCTGGGCTTTGCCCCTGACTCGGCCGAGGGGACCAAGGTTCAGCGCCCCTGGAAATGGCTTCAGCTTGGGTCCAGCCCCCTGCTGCCGCCTTTGGACATGATTAGTGACTAGCCCGGCGCCCCCAGGGCTTGCGGTGTCCAGGACCGCCCCTGGAGGCAACTGCTTTCGGAGACCCGAGTTTACAACCACTTGCAAGCGACAGGTGTTCCTCAGGACGGGGTTGAGACTTGGGGAGCGGAATGTCGCAGAGAGCTTGGCGCCTGCTCTGGGTTCAGTGTTAATTCAGGGGAGAAAGTCGGGGACATGGCAGCTGTAAGGGGGCGGGGTGATAGCTGTGGGTTTTTACCCCGAGGTCAGTGTCCTTAAAAGAGGGCTCCAGGGAGACCCTTGTGTTGATAGGAATTTGCTGTTCTAACAGTGCCTGGGTGTTAAAACTCCTGGGGAGCAATGTTCCAAAGGCAGCAGATTCTGTTATCATGTTGAGGAATGTCTTGGTTTCCAAGTAGGAAGAATTGGATGGGAAGCTGCTTTGGGCCCCTGTGGAAGGAGACTGGGATTCAGGTATCAAAGGAATTCTGTGAATAAGCTGATTTTGCCTGTAAAGGCAATCCCAGTGGGCACTGTTGACAGCCCTTGGCTGCTTTTAACAAACTAGATCCCCTGGTGGGGTTGTGGCCAGGGGGTGTCTTTCTGCCTAGCAGAATGCCCTATTCAGGTGGGGGTAAGTTTCCAGGAGATTTCCATTCATTCATTTCTTTTTTTTTTTTTTTTATTTCAGCATATTATGGGGGTACAGATGTTTAGGTTACATATGTTGCCCTTGCCCCCCACCCCCGCTAAGTCCGAGTTTCAAATATGTCCATCCTTCGGGTTATTCATTTTTTTAATTCAGCAGGTCCTTTGGGCTGTGTGCATGGCCCCCTGCTGCACCTGGCGGCCCTCTGTGCAGGTGATTTGGTCCAGGCCTGGGAGCTATCCAGGAGGCTGGACCGTTCAGGGGCTGAGGCTGGGCATGAGGAGTGCTGCCTTTTCCAAAGTGGGGCTCAGTTTGGGAGTGGGCGCGGGGGCTCAAGGGTGTGCCTCCTGCTCAGAAAGAAGCCTGGGGATGTGTCTCCCATTTGGATGCCAGCTCCTGACATCTCCTTTGTCTGGAATTCCAGTCTCCTGCTTGTCAACTTAAGACCCAGGGAGGGAACATTTAGGATCTTCCTTCATCGAGGTGACCTCTAGCAAATTTCCTGACCCTCTGTCTGCACAGACTGGGGAGGGAGGGGAGCTCCCCTCCCTCCAGGGCTGGGCGACCTTTGTGACCTGGCTATTGCATCTAACGCGCCTACCCAAAACGAGAGGGCTGCCGTTCTCTGCTGGTCAGAGGTGATCCAGGGTATGTTTGGTTTTCCGTGCGTGTTGCATAAAAATGAGCTCCACAGTCATCAAAGGCCTGCTGCTGCCTGCCGGGCCTGGTCCGGCTGCAGGTTGCTGCCCCAGGGAGCTTCCGGGTTAGCGGGAGGAAGAGGAGTGACTGGACAGTTAGTGCACGGTGCCACAGGGTTTGTGATAGAGGTGACCACTGGGTGCTGCCCCCAACCCGGGGAGATATAGAACACCTGGAAGAGGGCTGGGTGGTTTGAATACCCCGGGATTGAACATGAGCCCTTGGCAGAATAATCTACTTCTTGATCCAAGGGTGGGGACACAGCCACCCAGTGGTCGCAATAATAGCAGCAGTAACAGCAATACTCCAAGTGTTTCCTTTCGGTTGGTATTAGTGATACACTCTTGCTCTACATTCCCTCATGGAGTCTTACTCCCATTTCACAGATCAGGAGGCTGAAGCTCAGAGGAGTGAAGCCATTTGCCTTAGGACACACAGCTACTGGAGGGTTAGGGGAGCTGGGATTGCACCCCAGGTAGCACTGGGGGGGCCCAGCCCTTCATCCTCACACTCGCCATGGCTCAATGCATGTCACCCAGCTGGAAAGAGCAACCAGATGGCAGTTAGAAAACTAACCAGAATTCTTGTTCCTGTGCCGTGAGATAGAGCTACAGTCAGTGGGTGAGATCTGATCTTTGTGATCAGACTTCTTGATGTGACACGCATTTTGCTGTTGCTGTTGTTGAAAGCATACTCAGGGAATGGTTTGATTTCACTGGCTCTAGTACTAAGACTGACATCTGTCTTCGGGAAGAGGATGGCTCGACCCATGCCTTCTTTCCATTCAAGGGGTTTCCAGTCTTCATAGACAGGGGAAGATGTGCCCACACCCTACACCCAGAACCCACCCTGGGTGTAGGGATGGCTGCCTGGGTCACTCTGGATGTACATGACCCAGGGACAGGTCAGCTGCAGCACAGGTTACTTGTTGGGAGATTAAGCTCTTAAAAGCCTGCTGGGCCACAAGGAGTTTGGGGGCAGCAGCGGTGCTGCGCTGGGCTCCCCTGATTGGCTGCCAGATGTCAGTGCGGAGTGGGGGACTGGCACCCGTGGAGGACCAGGGGTTGTGTTTGAAAGTTGTTCTTGTTGGGTGTGACAGCTACTCTGTAGCTCCGGGAGGGGTGTGCTGGCTGCAGTAGGCCACAAACTCCTAATCTGAGGCCGCAGGTTCCGAATGCTGGGCTCCAGGGGTGCAGAGGGCTCTGGGCTCACCCCCCAGAAAATCTGATGTGGCAGGAAATGCAGGACTGGGGTTCTCCAGAGAGATTTTGCCCTGAGGAGTTCTGGGAGCACACTTTGAGAAACACGCAAGTTTTCAGGAGGGAGAACAGCTGGAGAAAGTCCTGAGTCACTTAACTTAAAAAGGCTTCAGCTGGGAGACTCTGGGAGGCATCCACTGGGGGTAGTCATCGCACACCTGCTATGGCCCTGGGTGGGGCTGGGCTGGGGCAGGTCTCTTCCAAAAGATTTTTTTCCTCTCTCTGAAAGTGTTATTTTTAAAAGACTGTATGTTCTCTTACATAGTCCTTGCAACATTTTCTCATGAAAAATTGAAATATCCAGCAAAGCTGAAAGAATTACACAGTGGATTTCTTTATCCCCACTTACAGATTCTGACATTAATCATTTACTAGCCTTCTCGCGCATTTTTAAGTCAACATCTAAAATTTTTCTTTGTAGGTTTAAATATTTGCAAAGGACATAGTACCTCTTCTGTGAAGTAGATATCGATACTTTGAAAGTAACCATTGCCTGACTCTTTAACTCTCCACTGGGATACGACCCACTGTGCTGCCCACTTCTCACTGAAAAAGACATAAATGAGCTTTAGGAAATTCTCATTGTTCTTTTCTTGAATTTGTACAGCCACTGTCCCCAAAGAATTTTATCCTAATGTAACAGACTTGTATGCTCATGGGTCTTTTATTAATTAATCTAGCGTACTTCTCTGTAAGCAAAATATACATAATTGACTTTTATAAAATTTCCTGTGACTTCAAGTTGCTAAGTATTTTTAAAAAATCACTTCTGGATTGAAAAAGCTATACAGTCATTGCTGGGGCACAGTTGATCAAAAACTAGAAATATTACAGATTTGTAGAAATGGAAAAAGGGAATTGCCGGAGATGCATCTGTTAGTGAGAAGACAGTGGGTGTTTCTGGTGTTCAATTGAAGCCATAGTTGAATTACTCCCCTTTTTTTTGGTATGAGGAGGTCCATCACCTGGGGTGTGCATGCCCCCAGCTTCACTCTGGGGGCTTCAGACGTTGGGCCAGCCCCGTGGCTGCACTCGGGCCGGGCAGCTCAATGCCACGGGCCTCTGGGCTGACGGGTTCCTGGGCAGGCGGTGCAGAGCCCTGATGGCCCATGCCACCAGGATCGCGCTCCTGGGATGTTTGGCAAGGCTGGGCGTGGGCAGGTGTAGGGTGCGTAGCTGTGGGTAAGCAGTGAGTTTCCCCCTGAACACAACGCAGAGTCCAAGTAACGCTGGGAATGGAATTCCTGCAGCCTGTCATGGCAAGGCCTGGCCTGTGCCACTCCTAACTCCCCAAACACAAGGACGCGTCAGTGCCACCTTCTGGGTTCCAGAGAGCTCCAAGGCTCGCTTGCTTCCCTAGGGCAACCGCGTGGTCACCAGGGCTTTGGAATCAGGAAACGCTGCCGGCTGCTGAAGGAATAGAAAGGCTGTCGTCTGGGGTCTCCGTGGGTAATGTCTGGGCTAGGGTTAAGCAACTCTGGCTTGGTGGTGGCAGCGGCGGTTTTCTGCGCTGAGTCTGGGCACAGTCCCCCCTTGGGACTGTTCTGTCTCTTTTGAGTTTGCCTGTTTGTGACAAGGTTCTTTGAGTTGCAGGAGACGGACACCCACTTCAGACTAAGTTAAGGGGGTGGACGGGATGTTCATTTCGGCAACATGGGGGTGGGGGGTCAGCTCTGGACCCCATGCCAGTTACACACTCAGCTGTTTCAAAGCTCCAGTGCCTAGTCCAGGTGGCGGTGGTGTGGGGACCACCTTCCCTCAGACGCAGTTTCCCATCCCGGGTGGGCCTCTGGGGGACGTGCCCGCCACGTCAGGGTAGCGGGGCCAGGGTGTCGTGGGGCGCTCCTCCTCAGGGGAGGTGGGGTCACCGAGGGCCAGAGGGGCCCACAAAGCTGTCTCCCTCCACCTCTCTCCCTCAGTGGAATCCCAGTGACTTTGCAGCGTGAAAATGACAGTGGTGGTGAGTATCTGGGCCACGCTGGTCCCCGAGTGCTCTCCAAGCACAGACTCAGGCCACCCTCACCACAGCCCTGAGAGGGGGCGCGGTATCGTCACCCCATTTTCCAGGCAAGTAAACCAGGGCAGAGTCATTGGCTGGACTTGCTGAGGGTCGTGTGGCTGAGCTGGGATCCGCGCCAGGCAGCCGCCCACGCCGCTGTGCGGAATAACGGAGCAGTCTCTACCCGTCTCCACGCCATCCCTTGCGCGGCACGCCGGTTTATTGCTCTGTTCACTGTCACGGGAAGCAGATGGGGTAGCACAGTGGTTCTCAGACTCTAGGCCTAAGGGACCCGTTACCCTCTTAGGAGAGTTTTTAAGGACTCAGCTTTTTGTTTATGCGCATCAGTGGATTGATGTTTATCCCATGAGAAATTAAAAGGATGAATTTTAAAATATGAAAGTCTTTGACCAGAAAGCTTATTCAAGGAAATAATGGCTGAAACGTACAAATCTGGGAGAGGAAATGGCATACAGATACTGGAGCCCAAAGAATATTCAAAGATGAACCCCAACAAATCCACGCCGAGATACATTGTAATCAGATCGTGTTACGTATGCAGATGCGACCAAAGGCTAAATTGCATCAATGACAGGGAACCCAGGAGTTGCTTTGACAACATTGGAAAGGCAAGAAGGCTGTTTTCAGATATCTGTGAGGATGTTACGGAGAAGGCTCCACAGGACAGAGGTGGCTTTGATGGAGGGTAGTCCCAGGGAAGCAAAGATTACCTTCTGGAAGAAATTTCTGGTGGGTCTCAAATAAATGCTGGAGTGGGCTTCTGTGTAGAGATGGGCTGTAGGGAGAGGGAGCTGTGGGTGGATGATCCCTTTAGGCCTTGGCCCTACAGCCCCCAGCCTGTGGCCTTTCTGTCACTCTTGCTCTTTGACCTGTCGTCCAGAGAGGGCAGATGGTGTCACTATTCATACCTATGAGATGGGGACCTGGGGCTCAGAGAGGGCAGTTGGCATGCTCAGGATCTGTCCCTGCAGACAAGGCAGGATCAGCCGTCTGGGACAGGATGGTGGAGCCACGGTGACCTCCCAGGCCGTGGACCAATGAGAAGCTCTCCGCTTACCAGCTATTTGCCACCTCCCTGCACTCGAGGCAGGCCCAGGCAGGCAGGGCTCTTGTCCGCCCTGTTCATCAGGATGTTCCCAGTGCCTGGAACAGCGCCCAGTACACTGCAAGCACCGAGAAATGCGAATGTGCCGACTCTGCCCTTGACCCTTACAGATGTCTATACGCACAGTTTTATTGAGGTGTCACTTACATGCATACGTACCGCCTATTTAAAGAGTACGATTCCGTGGTTTTTGGTATAACGTATTCCCGGAGTTGTGCAGCCACCACTGCGCTCGCTTTCAGGACATTTTCATCACCCCAGAAAGAGATCGCATACCCATTAGCAGTTACTCCCCTCTCCCCAGCCCTTGGCAACCGCTGATTACTTTCTGTCTCCATGGACTTGCTCTGGACACATCTCATAAATGGGATCACACGCTGCGTGGGCTTCTGTGACTGGCTTCTCTCGCTTGGCATGTTTCGAATGTGCATCCGTGTTGTGTGTATCAGTACTTCACTGCTGTTTATTCCACCGTACGGCCCGGTCACATTTTATTCGTCCTGTCATAGGTTGACGAACGTAAGGTTTTTCACCACTATTTGGCTGTTATAAATCATGCTACTGTGAACGCTCACTTCCAAGTTTTTGTGTGGACGTATGTTTTCATTTCTCCGGAGTATTTACACAGGATTAGGATCGCTGGATCATGTGCTACCTGTGTTTCCCCTTTGAGGACCTGCCACACTGCTGTCCAACGTGGGGGGACCATTTTACATTCCCACCAGCAGTGTTTGAGGATGCTAATTTCTGCACATTTGCACCAATACTTGCTGTGATCTGTCCTTTTCATAAGAGCCGTCCTCGAGGTGCGTGCAGTGATAGCTGACCGTGTTTGGGATTTGTGTTTCTCTCATGGCTAACGATAGGGAACATCTCTTCAGGTGCTTGTTCGGGACTTGTACATCTTCCTTCGAGAAATGTCTGTGGTTCATTTTTTAATTGGGTTATTTGTCTTTTTATTATTAAGATGTAAGAGTTCTTTATATATTATTAGAGAAAGTCCCTTGTCAGATACACAATTTGATAATATTTTCCCTCATTCTGTCATCTTTTCAACTTTGGTGGTGGTGTCCTTTGAAGTAGGAAAGTTTTAAATTTTGATGAAGTTTGTGTTTTGTTGCTTGTGCTTTCAGTGTCAGATTTAAGAAGGATTTGCCTACCTGAAGGACATCTACCCCTGTGTTCTCTTGTAAGCATTTTATAGTATTAGATGTTACAGTTAGGTGTATGATCCATTTTGAATTGCTTCTTGTGTATGGTTTGAGGAAGGGGTTCAACGTCATTATCTTGCGTGTGGTTTCTGTTTATCCAAACTCCATTTGTTGAATAAAATGTACTTCCCCATTGAGTTGTCTTGGTGCCCTTGTTGAAAATCAGCTAACCAGAGAAACAGGGGATCTTTTCCAGACCTTCAGTTCTGGTCCTTTGATCTGTCTGTCCATCTCATGCTACTTTGTGTTGCTTACTGTTGCTTCGTAGTAAGTTTTGAAATCAGGAAGGGTGAGTCCTACAACTTTGTTCTTTTTTAAAATGTTATTTCGACTACTCTGGGTCCCTTGAATTTCCATGTGAATTTTAAGATCGGTTCATCAATTTCTAGAAAGAAGCCCTCTGGGGTTTTGATTGGGATTGTTTTGAATCTGCAGGTCGTTTTGGAGAATATTGCCGTCTTCACAGTATTGAGTCTCTGATCTGTAAGCATGAGACGTTTTTCCGTTTAATTAGGTCTTTTTATTTCTTCAATAATGTTTTCTAGTTTTCCGATTTTAAATTTTGTACTTCTTTTGTTTAATATATTCCCAAGAATTTAATTTTAATGCTGTTATCAATGAAATTGTTTTCTTAATTCCATTTTAAACTTGTTCATTGCTAGTGTACAGAGATACAATTAATATTTGTATGTTTGTTATATCTTTCTGAACTTGTTTATTGGTTCTAATAACTTTTGCTGGTTTCTGTAGGATTTTCTACATACAGGAATATGTCATTTGCTATAGATATAATGTTTACTTCTTCCTTTGCAATCTTGATGCCTGTTAGTTCATTGTCTTGCCTAACTGCCCTGGCTAGGACCTCCAGCACCATGTTGGATAGAAGTGGTGAGAGTGGACATCCCTGTCTTGTTCCTGATCTTAGGGACAAAGCTTTCATTTCAGTCTTTCACTATTAAGTATGACGCTATCTGTGGACTCTTTATCATTTTGAGGACTTCACCTGTAGTCCTATTTTGTTGAGCATTTTTAATCATGAAATGGTGTTGAATTTTGTCAAATGCTTTTTCTGCATCTGTTGAGATGCTTACCTGCTCTTTGTCCTTTATTCCAGTAATATATCACATTAACTGATTTTTAGATGCTAGGCAAATCTTTCATTCTTGGGATAAATCCCACTTAGTCATGGTTTATAATCGTTTTTGTAGGTTGCTGGATTCAGTGTGTTAGTATTTGTTAAGATTTTTTTGCATCTATGCTCATAACAGCTATCAGTCTGTAATTTTCTTGTGAAGATTGGTTTTGGTATCAAGGTAATATTGGCCTCATAAAATGACTTGGGACGTATTCTCTCCCATTTTTCTGAAAAGTTTGTGCAGAATTGGCGTTAATTTTTCTTTAAATATTAGGTAAAATTCACCAATGAAGCCATCTGGACCTGGGCTTTTCTTTGTGGGAAGTTTTAAAATTATTAGTTTGGTCCCTACTTGTTATAGATCTATTTAGATGTTCTCTTCTTGAGTCAAGTTTGCTAATCTGTGTCTTAGCAAAAATTTGTCCATTTCATGTAAGTTTGACTTATTTCTGTGCAGTTCATAGTACTCTCTTATCCTTTTTGATTCGGTAAATTGGTAGTGATGTCACTTCTTTCATTTCTTTCATTCCTGAGTTTGGTGATGTTTGTCTTCCCTTTTTGTCTTGATTAGTCTAGCTAAAGCTTGTCAATTTCACTGATATTTCCAAGTAACCAACTTCTGGTTTCATTGATTTTATTTATTGTTTTTTCTATTCTAAATTTCATTAACTTCAACCCCAACCTTTATTATTTCCTTTCTCCTGCTTGCTTAGTTTTAGTTGCTGCTCTTTTTCTACTTTCATAAGGTAGATTTTGGTTACTGATTTGAGATTTTTTTTTCTTTTTAATATATACATTTACAGATACACATTTCCTTTTAAGCACTGCATTAGTTGTATTCCATAAGTTTTGATATGTTTTGTCTTCTTTTTCACCCATTTCTAAGTGTTTTCTAATTTCCCTGTGATTTGTTCTGTGACCCATTGGCTGTTTAGACACATTTAGTTTCTACATATTTGTGCATTCTTGAGGTTTCTGTTATTGATTTTTAATTTCAATCCTTCGTGATGGGAGAACCTTTTTTTGGTATGGTTTATTCCTTTTTACATTTTTTTGAATTTCAGAATATTATGGGGGGTACAGACATTTTGGTGACATGAATTGCTTTTGTACAGTTTGAGTCAAGTTGTAAGGGTGTCTATCACCCAGGCAGTGTGCGCTGTGCCCGTCAGCCTGGCACATGGTCTTTCCTGGAGAATTCGCACTTCAGAAGGATGCGTGTCCTGCTGCCTTCGGCTGAGTGTCCTGTGGATGTCCGTTAGATTGCTCTAGGCTCTTGGATACAACAGTGATCCAGACAGACCAGTATTCCTGCCCTCGTAGGGGTGACACCCTAGCCAGGGGAGACGATAATTAGGAGAGATCAGGAAGAAGCAGGTACGCAGTGTGGAGCAAAGGAGAGCCTGGCGGTGGGGGGCTGGAGTGCAGGCGGCTGCAGTGTTACGCAGGTGGTCAGGGTGGGCCTCACTGGGGAAGTGGTACTCGAGCAAAGACTTGAAGGAGGTGAGGGAAGCAATAAATGACGAATGAAGAATTTAGTGGAAATTGATGTGAAAGCAGTTTTTTTTCACTTAAGATTTTAAAAATTGTGGTAAAAATGCCTGTAATATAAAAGGCTACCCTTTTGAGCATTGTCAGGGTCTGGTTCAGTGGCTTTAAGAACATTCACATTGTACAACCATCACCACCATCCATCTCCAGAACTCCTTCATCTTGCAAAACGGAAGCTCCGTCCCCATGAAACGCTGACTGCCCCTCCCCCAGCCCCTGGCAACCACGTGCAGTATTATTCTTTTTGTAACTGGCTTAATTCACTCAGCATAATGTCCTCAAGCGTCATCTGTGTTGTAGCACGTATTGGAATTTTTCGTATTTAAGGCTGAACCATATTCCATTGTGTTGAAAGACCCCATTTTGTTCATTTTTCTGTCAGTGAACGTTTGAGGTGCTCCCACCTTTTTGCTGTTGTGGATAAAGTTGCTGTGAACATGGGCAGAGAAACGTCTCGGGTCCCTGCTTTCAGAAAGCACTAACGCAGCGTCCAGGCCCATCTGTCTTGGGTTCCAAAGCTGAGATCTCCTGCCCACTTGCCCCACCCCCAGCTGCTTTCCCGTGGAAGGAGGCCCCGCCTTTCTTCTTGGGTCTCGGGACAAACGGGTGACCCCAAATGTGGGAGAAATTGTGGGATGTGACCCTTCCCCACGTCCAATGTCCTCTAGTAAAACAAGGTGCTGCTCCCTGGGAACCTGGTGGGAATGCCCCACCTTTGTGGGCTCATTTGAGGCCTAGGGCTGGACCAAAGAGGGCACTGACCACAGAAAGTAGTGGGAGAGAGTGTCTCCTGCAACATGTAGCTCGTTGACTAGTTAGATGCTTTCTGATGGCCTCCTGATCTTGGACATGGGATGGTTGCGCAACGTGTTTACGAATCTCATGCACAGTCACTGTGGGTCCAGCGGGGCCTGGGGCAGCTTGTGTGGGGCAGGCGGAAGGGGCATCAGGGCACTTCCTGTTTGCCTGGAAGCTTTGTCTTTATGGCACCTTGATTAATAGCTACTTAAAAGAATCCACACTGAGTTGATCATGTGGCTCAAGTTTATACACTTGTGACCGCTGAGTCCTATTTCGTGGAATGGTTAACCCCCTTTCTCCCATCTCCTCCTGGGACGTTGGGCTCTTTTCATCATCTTGCTCTTCCAGACGGTGCTGCAGGGAGCACTCTTCATGCAGGGCCAGAGCTTCCCTGGGTGTGTTGTTGGAGGAGAGGCTGCCCTCCGTGCCTTGCGTGTGCGCAGGTCTAGCTTTCTTGGGTGTCCCCAAATTGCTCTCCAGGGGTTTGTGCCAAGTTATAATCCCACCTGCTTTGTGTAAGAGCTCCCTATGCCCCTCACCTGTGCCTAGCTTTGGTGTCGTCTGATATTCACCAGTCTGCTGGGTGGGGAAGGGTATCTTGTTTTAACTTGCATTTTGTGTGATTCCTAGAGTGTCTTCCAGTTCATCAGCTGCTCAGCTTTCTGCTTTCTGAGTATGCCCATCTTTATGATGGGTCCTAGTCTGCTTCTTACTGATCTGTAGATGTTCCTTATATATTCTGGATGCAACTTTGGCCTGGTTTGGCTGGACTTTGTACTATTGCTGGCAGTGAGTAGCCTTTTGCTATACGGAAGTTTTACATTTGGATGTGGTCAAATTCATTTTTGTGTGTGTGTGATTTAGCTTTTGAAATCATTCCTACCCCATTGCCATAAGGTGCTCCCCTGCATTCTCTTCTAATAATTTTAATGTTTTGCTTTTCATTTGCTCTTTTTTTATTGTTTTTTGATCCGTCTAGAGTTAGCATTTGGGTCTCGTGTAAGGCAGACGTCTAATTTATCTCCTGCGCACAGTGACTTGGCCCAGCCGGCCGACTGCTTTCTCCTGCCCGGTCTGTCCTGGGTCCAGCTTTCAGTTTGGGGAGGGTTCTCTCTCTTCTCTCCTGTTGGTCTGCTGATCCTGGCTCTAAGTCCACACTGTTTATTCACAGTTGCTTTAAAATAAGCTTCGATACCGGGCAGTATCATCTCCTCTAAACTGCAAACAGCCGTGCTGCAAACTACTCCATTTGGTGGTTGAGAAAGGAGCCAGCTTAGAGGGATTAGTTAGCGCAGGCTTGACCCCAAATGTGGGAGAAATTGTGGGACGTGACCCTTCCCCACATCCAGCCAGCACATGGCGGCAAGACGAAGGAACCAGCAGCCATCCCCAGATGAGGGAACCCAGGCCCAGGGCAAGTGGTTCAGTGTGGTGGCCACTAGGCACGAGTGGCTATGGAGCGCCTGAAATGTGGCTAGTGCCGCATATTGAAATGCTAGTATTTTGTGTATTTGGGGTTACATAAAATATAGTATGAAAACTAATTTCAGCTATGTCTTTGTAGTTCATTTTTAAATGTGGCTACTAGGAAATTTAAAATAACATTTAATCTCATGGAGTCCTCACCGTTACTCTCTGGAAGGAGGTATTTTTAGGTCCATTTTACAGAAGGGGAAGCTGAGCTCCCGAGAGGTGCGTTGACTAGGGCTTTGAGCCCAATGGGTACGTGGCATGTTTTACCAGAACTGGAAGGAACCAGGAGCATTTTGTTCCCCTTCCCCCCGGCGAGGCCCCCTCCCGGTGTGACCAGGGGCCACTACTGACCACCTGTTGACAGCCCTTCCCGAAGCCCTGTGGGCCTCTGCGAACAAGACCACTGTGTAAGGTTTAGTAGCCTCTTCCCTGCTAATGGAATGTGCCCCCTATAACTCTGTGTTTGACTAGCCACTCTCCCGGCATCCTCTGGGGGAGGTTGAGGCAGCTTGGGAGGGGCAGGGAGGACACAGAGGTCCAGCTTTTCAATTCCTCTGCTGATGGACTTGAGCAGCCCCAGAACCTGAACTGTGCCTTTGTCCCCACAGAGACGAGTGTCACTGTGTTCCCACCCAGTATTCTCTGGGCTGTGGTGGCAGGTGAGCTGCCTGGAGAATTTTGCCCTGGAATCTTTGGGCTTTGAGGAGTGTTTGGATTCATTGCTCCTACCTGCGTGTTGTGTGTCCTGTAAGTAGATGGTGCCTTGTAGGGGCCAGTAGCTCTGCCAACATAACTGCTGTGTGACCTCAGGCAAGCCAGTTGACTTCTCTGGGCCTCGGTTTTCTCATCCTTAAAATGTGGGTAATAACGTACCTCAGGTGGCTGAACACTGAATAATTTATACATGGTTGAGACTATGGTAAGCATCCATGTAGTGTCGACTGCTCTCATGGCCTTTATTGGTGATAAATGTGTTGTCTGTATAAATACCTGTGTCACACGTGGATTATTGAGTTCGTAAGGTCCCTGTCCTGTCAGGTCTTTCCACTGGCCGGATACTGGCAGAGCAGGGGATCCTGGGGATCAGGTGTGAGTCCTGGCCTCCGCCTGTCCTCTGCAGAGCCTCAGGCCTGGGCTCCATGGTGTGCCTGGTTCAGGGGCTCAGGACGATGGGGTATCCGGTGGCACCCCTGCATCTATTGCCTTTGCAGGGGACATCAGTGGCCTTGGCGGCTGACCCCACGTGTGCAGGCACCAGGGGAGGAGGCGAGTGTGCGGCACAGGGAGTGTCCCGTAGGAAGGGCCCCCGTCCCCTGGGACTCCAGGTGGCCGGGCCGCTCCTTCTGCCACCTGAGCCTGGGTGTGTTATGCCTTGTCGACTTCCATGGCCCTCAGTGGCTTTTCCTGGCATGGCTGCCCTTTTGTTCATTTGAAATTTTATCCTGCCATCTTTTATTGACGAGGAGGGGCCCGGGAGGTGGAGATGGAATGTTCGCTGGAGGTATCGATTCAGCATTGTGGTGGGGGGCTGGGCCTTTGGAGTTAGACACCCCAGGGTTAACCCCTGCTTTGCCGATACTGCCCCTGCGCACCGCTGCGTGACCTCGGGCAAGTTACTCAGCCCGTCACTGTTCCGCGCTGGCTTCCTGATCTCCAGGAGGGAGATGAGGACACCACCTCACAAGTAGCTATTACATTGAGGGCTGTGTTTGTTAACCTCTGCTGCACGACAAACCACCCCAAACAAAGGGTAAAACATAGACTATTTATTTCTGGCCAGATAGTAAATATGTGTGCCTGACATGCCATTGCTCTCCCTCCACTTCTGCTGTGGTAGCACAAAAGCAGTCAAAGGCGATGTGTACACGAATGGGCACAGCTGTGTTCCAGTAAAACTTTATCTACGAAAACAGGCTTGGGCCAGGTTTGGCCCCCGGGCAGTGATTTGCCAACCCTGATTTGTACAGCTCACGGCTCTGCAAGTTGGCCGTTTGAGCCAGGCTCCATTGGCTGGCCCAGGCTTGGTCACCTGATGGCTGCCGGGCTCCCGAGAGCGGCAGGAGGGCGGGCTGCAGTGCGCCGCAGGTCTTCAGTCTCTGCTTGCGGCACAGTCGCTGTCGTCCCTTTGGTCTTGTCAACGTGGCCAGAGGGAACAGAATTACCAGGTCCGGGGCCACTGCGGGAGAAGACTTCCCAAGACGGGAGATCCAGGGAGCACAAGCTGATCAGAGCTGTTACTCCACAGCCGGCCAGGATTGCGGCGCAGTCTCGCCTACGCTAAGTTCCTCCCAGCGGCTGCCCTGGCAGCTGCGCTCAGAAAGATCACCCTGGCCGGTGGAGTCTCCGTGTTGGGCTTTGATGCCACAGTATTTTAATCTTGTTCCCGAACAATTTTGCACGGTAACTGTTACCGTGCCTGCGCTGTTGCCCTCTCTGGTCACCGAGCTGGGGACAAGGAGAATGAGGAGCCCTGCTGTGAGTCCCGGGTCCACAGTGACTGTCCCTCTCTGTCTTGCCTGAGGAGCAGAGGAGGCTGGGCCGGGAGAACGGAAGCGGGAGTTGGGTCGCTGCCTGAACCTGGCCATGCCGCCAGCACCTGCTGGTCTGGCCTCAGTTTCCTACTAGGAAGATGGGCAGATCGAATAAAGTCACGTTTCGTGGAGCACAGGCGTCAAGGATGGTGCAGACAGCATGACAGGACACGGCATGCACACGTGTGGGGAAAGCGTGTGCCCTTCATGCTGAGCCGCCCAGCAGGCTGTGTCGCACGGGCCTCGGGAGGTGGCTTTTGACAAGAGCTGAAGAGCAGAGGCCTTCCCTCCCCTCTGCGTGCCCAGAAATGTTGGCCTTTTGCCCTGTTTTAAGTTTTTCCCCCTCACTCCATGAAGTGGATTCTCAACCTTTGTCAGCTATTCAGAATACATTTTTTTTATGGAGGTAAAATTCACAGAACATGAAATTAACTGTTTTAAAGTGCACAATTCAGTGGCATTTGGTACTTTCACCTCATTGTGCGGCCACCACCTCAGGCTAATTAACTCCAAGAGTTCTAGGCTTCACCCCAGCAGGAAGCCCCAAGCCCGTCAGCAGTTGCTCTGTCTCCCCACCCCCAGCCCCTGGCAGCCACTGCCCGCTTTCTGTCGCCATGGACTTGCCCGCGCCGTACGTGGCACATCAGTGGGGTCCCACAGCACGGGCCCGGTGTGCCTGGCGGATTTCACACAGCATCGTGTTCTCAAGGCAGAGAGAAACACAGTTTGTCTTTACTCTCACACTTCTGACGCCGGACGCCAGCCGGGTGTCCCCTGGTTCGATTTGATTCTGAGCCTGTCTACCTGGAGATAGCGTCAGTTCCCGCAGGTGAAGGGTTCGGTCCCACGAGACCGCCCCAGTTCGGGCACTGATCGCAAGTCCCAGGTCTCCTGCACTTCTGACCGATTAGCTGTAAGTCAGGGGTTCCCACCACCCCTCCTGGATTCAGTAGTTTGCTGGGGTGGTTCTCAGAACTCAGGGAGACACTTTACTTAGGTTTACTGGTTCATTAGAAAGGATACGATAAAGGATACGGGTGATCAGCCAGATGAAGTCGTGCGTGGGGTGAGGTCCAGAAGGGTCCTGAGCGCAGGCGTTTCTGTCCCCGTGGGGCTGGGGGGCACCACCCTCCTGCACGGGGATGTTCCCACCACCTGGGAGGCTCATCAGCTCTGCTGTGCACGAGTTTTTATTTAATATGAAGCTTAATCTCCAACACTTCCCTCACCCCTGTCTTTCCCAGAGGCTGGCGGCTTGGCCTTTCTGGTGACCAGCCCCATCCCAAAGCTGTCCAGTGGCCTCACCCTAAGTCACCTCGCTAGCATAAGCTCAGGTGGGATCAGAGGGGCTCATTCCCACCACTCATGGGCTCATTCCCACCACTCACGAAGTTCCAAGGGTTTTCGGCTGTTCCGGGAACCAGGAACGAAGCCAATGTGTTTCTTGTTATATTGATACCATGAAGGACAGTCCCCGCTGTGGTGTGTCAGTGCTTTATCCCTTTTTATGGCTGAATGATATTGTCATATGCATAGACCATGTTTATCCTTCCCTCTGTGGATGGACCTTTTGGTGGTTCCACTTTTGGGCTGTCGTGAATGGTGCTGCCGTGAGCGTTCCTGTGCACGTTTTTGAACGTTTGTTGTCCCTTCTTTTGAGAGAACTGGGTTCTTAGCCAGCAACACGGGCTGCTCCAGCTGCCTTTCTGGACAAGGGAGGGTGTTGACGTTTCCTCTGTTAGTGGGGTGCCCGTGGGGGCAGCAGAGCCCACCACATGTGCTCGTTAATCCCCCGGGCTCCGGGGCTGAGCATGGTCATTCATTCCCTTTACAGAAGGGGATGGAGAATTTGCTAGAATCTGCAGACAGTGCTAAGGGGCGGAGCCGGGCTGGAATCAGGCAGGCTGGCTCCAGAAACTGTGCTCTTGTCCTGACTCTGGCTAAGGGCCCCGAGGCTCAGGCAGGCTGGGTCTGCCTGGGTCTGTCCAGCACGTGCAGACAGAGCCCAGGGCGCTGGGGACCACTCCGCGCCTGGGACATTTTCTTGGGGTTGCCGAGCTGTTTTGGAACACTTCACAATTATGATTTCAATCTCTGCAAGAGTGATGCGCCCTTCTAAAAATAGAGACACATCTGAAGGCTAACCTTTTAAAATAGTTCAATAATTTAGTTATTATCTGTTGGGGGAGGAGCATTGCTCTTCAGTAGATGCTGTTAACATTTCCTAGAACGAGTCACTGATGTCTTAAACAATTTGTTGAGATATAATTCACACACCATTGTGATTTACGTTTTCAAAGCATGCAACACGGTGTCTTTTCATATATTCACAGGACTGTGCAACCAGCAGAACTGATTGTGGAACAGTTTCATCCCCCCTAAGACAAACCCGTAGCCGTCAGCAGCGCTTCCTGACCCCGCGTCCTCTGCTCTCTGCAGCCCTGGCAGCCACTGCGCTGCTCTCAGGATTGGCTGGCTCTGAGCATTCCCATGAATGGAACCACACGAGAGGGCTTCATTTGTGACCGGCGTCTCACTAGGCATAGCGTTCCCAAGGTTCCTCCGTGTCACAGCGCGTGTCAGCGCCTCAGTCTCTTATGGCTGAGTAATAGTCCGTCGCGCGGCTAGACCACAGTGTGTCCCGTTCATCAGCAGATGGACACGGGTACCGCCGCCTTTCGGCTGTTGTGAAGCCGGCTGCCGCGGACACTCACGCACGCACGCGTCTGGGTGTGGACGTGTGATTTATCATTTCAGGTGTGTGAGTGGAATTGCTGGGTCGTATTGTACCTCTGTGAAATGTCTGTTCTTTTTTTTTTGTTTTCCACAATGCATTTTTAAAAATAATTAACCTTTTCACGGTCAACCCTTGAAGAATGTGGAGGTTAGGGACACCGGCCCCTACACAGCCAAAAGTCCGTGTGTATTTTGATTCCCCCCCAACTTAAGCACTAGGAGCTTACTGTTGACTGGAAGTCTTACTGATGACATACACAGTTAACAGTATTTTGTATGTTATATGTATTATATACTATATTCTTACCATAAAGTAAGCTAGAGAAAAGAATGTTATTAAGAAAATCATAAGGAGGAGAAAATATATTAATTTTTACTATTTGTTGAGTGGCAGTGGATCGTCATAAAGGTCTTCATCCTCATCATGTCCATGTTGGTAGGCTGAGGAGGAGGAGGAGGAGGAAGAGGAGGGGTTGGTCTTGCTGTCTCGGGTGGCAGAGGCAGAAGAAAACCCCTGTATATATATATCAGCAGACCTGTGAGGTTCAAACCCAATGTTACTCAAGGTCAGCTGCATTTATAAGATCATCGCAGTTGTAAGAAGTAATACGGGAGTGTTCCCTGAACCCTCGACCTAGTTCGCCCA
>NW_012136081.1:3202132-3212642 GCF_000956105.1 Propithecus coquereli
TCAGTTTGTTTAACCATTCGCCTGTTGAAGGCCATGTGGGTGGTTTTCAGGTTTTGGCTGTTACAAACAAAGCTGCTATAAACATTAGCATATAGGTTTTCATGAGAACATAAGTCTTCATTTCTCTGGGATAAATGCCCAGGAGTGCAGTTTTTGAGTCACATGGGAGTTACATGTTTAGACTTTTAAGGGACTGCCACGCTGTTTTCCAGGGTGGCTGTACCATTTTATATTTCCACTAGCAATGTCTGAGTGATCTGGAGTCTCTGTCTTCTCACCAGCAAGGAGTGGGACTACTTTTCATTTTGGCTGCTTTGGTAGCGTGCAGTCGTGTCTCGTTTTAATTTGCATTTACCTAATAGCCAGTATGTTGGACACCTTTTCATGTGCTCATTTGCCATCTATATGTTCTCTTTTGTAAAATGTCTTTATCTTTTGCCTGTGTTTTCATTGGATTGTTGTTTGTTTTTTATTGTTGAGTTTTGGGAGTTTTTAATATAGTCTAGACATTGATCTTTTGTTAAATAGTGGTTTGCAAACATTTTCTCTCACTCTGTGGTTTGCGTTTTTATCCTCCTAACAGGGTCTTTCATGGAACAAAAGTTTTAAATTTTGATGTGAGATTCTATTCAAGTTTTCTGTTTGTGGTTCTTGCTTTTGGCATCGAGTCTCAGAACTTGTTGCCTGTCACTAGATCCTGAAGATTTTCTCCTATTTTCTTTCTAAAAGTTTTATATTTTACGTGTAAGTCCATGATTCATTTTTAGTTAGGTTTTGTATGAGGCATCGAACTCGGGTGATGTTCATTATTTTGCAAATGGATATCCAGTTGCCGTAGCACCGCTAGTTGAAGAGATAATCCTTCCTCCACTGAATTGCTTTTGCACCTCTGTCCAAAATCAGCTGGGCTTATTTGTGTGTGTGTGTGTGTATGTGCGTGTGCGCGCACGTGTGTGTGCATATGTACATGTGTGCTTTTTGCGGGTCCTCTGTTGAGTTCTATTGCCATGTCCCTGTTCCTCCACCGGAACCACACCGTCTTGATTACTGCATAATAATCTTGAAATTGGGAACACTGATTGCTCCCACTCTATTTTTCTTTTGCAAGTTGTTTTCGTTATTCTAGTTCCTTTGCCTTTCCATGTGTATTTTAGAATAATCTTGTCTATGTCTACAAAAAGTTTAGCTGGGATTTTGGCTGGAATTGTGTTCAACCTGTATGTTAGTTTGGGAAGAATCGACATCCTGTGTTGAGTCTTCCAATCCATGAACAGGGTGTATCTCTCCATTTATTTGGATTTTCTTTGATTTATTTCATCAGCGTTGTATGGATTTCAGCATATAGTTCCTGTACGTGTTTTGTTAGATTTTACATGTAAATATTTCATTTTTTTGAGCAAGTGTAAATGGTATTGTGTCCACATGTTCGTTGCTGGTCTACGGGAATATAGTTGACTTTAGTATGTTCATCTGATGGTCTTGTGATCTTGCTGGACTCATTTATTATTTCTAGGAGGGTTTTTTTTTTTGTAGATTCCTTGTGAAATAAAACAACTTTCATTTCAGTTATTGTATTTTTTTACTTTCATTATTTCCATTTGGTGGTTCTTTATATCTTTGATTTCTTTGCTGAGATTTCGTTTCTTTTGTGAGGGTTTCTGTCTCCTTCATCCCGTTCCAGCGTGTTTGTAATCGCTCACGGTGGCATTTTTATCATGACCGCCTTCAGCTCGTCAGATGGTTCTAACCTCTTTGTCACCTAGTGTTGGCGTCCACTGATACCTTTTTTCAGTTTGAGATGTTTCTGACTCTTGGTATGAGGAGTGATTTTCTACCAAAATGTGGACATTTTTGTATCACCTCATGAGAGTCTGTATCTTATTTAAACCTTTTTTTAGCCAACTTTTTCTGATGCCACTTCCATGAGGAAGGGGGTGATGGTGGCGCCGCCTTGTTACTGCCAGGTGGGGGTAGAAGTGCAGGCTCCCCAACTGGCCTCCATTGGTATCCAAATGGGGGGCTCCTTGTTACTGCTGGGGGACAGGAGTCTGGCTCCCTGCAGGTCCCCATTGACACTTGGGGGTGTTGTTGTCACTGGGCAGTGGTGAAAGTCCTGACTCTGCTCCTGTCCTCCTGGCCGCGGACCAGAGCGGTGAGGTCGTGCCTTGTTACTGCCGGGGGGCTAAGGAGATCCAGCCTCCCCACGCTGCCTGCACTAATCGGGGTGAAGGGAGGATTTGCTACTGTCTGGTGGGACAAATGTCCCAGTTTCCTCCTTTGCCATATTTGACACGGCCCCGGCAAGGATTGGGTGCCTTGTTACAGCCACACGAGGTGGAGACCAAGGCTCCTGCTCAGCCTTGGCTGCCGGGGCCACTTTCCTGGTCCTTCGACTAAAGAGCACACGTACCTGGTATGGTTTTTCCCCTGGGCCTGTAGGCGTGTGGGTTGCTGGCTTATTCAGCGCCACATCTGGGGTGTTTGAGGCGAGAGGAAAACCCAGAGACCTCACTCCGTGTGCCCAGCTGCTCAGCCGCCTTCCGTCCACGCCGCAGAGTCTTTCGTTTGTTTCACATACGACATCCCGGTGTCTAGCTGGACTTTGTGTGAGTAACGGAGAAGTGCGTCTCCTCCGTTTGCCTGAAGCAGAAGTGCAGTCTGCGGTTTTTAGCTCAGGAAAATCAGGATCTACACGAAGTTTTAACATGTGCCTCTCGGTGGCCTCTGTCTCACCACACTCTGGTCTTGTCTCCTTTCAGGTCCGGAAGTGTCTCCAGTTGCCCTGCCCTGGCCAGCCTGAGCGCAGACAGTTCCTGCTCCAGGAAGCCTTTCTGTGGGGCTCCTCTGGTGAGTTAGGATGCTTTCCTTGTCCTTGTGACCTGCAAGCCAATGGCCATTGCCAAAGTATGGTCCACCTCACCCCCTTTGTGCCGTGCTCAGAGGACAGTCAGTTCCGTGTGGCCAGGCCCTGTGTGCTCGTGTTCGGTTGGGAAGAGGGTGGATGGACTTGTCCTTGGTGCTGGGGAAACAGAGCTGCTTGTTGGTGCAGCTAGTGTGACCTTGAGGGGACTTCCTGGGATAGTGGCTCTGGCTCTGCTCTCTGCTCTGAGATGCCCGAGCTGCCGTGCCCACGCGGGACCCGGTCGGGGCGGCTGCAGACAGATGAGTGGTGGAGCCACTTCAAGCTCCTCCCCATCGTTTGCACATGGACCGGGTGCATCTGTGGTGCCCGGGTGCGGGGAAGGCCGCAGTGCAGCCCAGGGCCCTGTGCTCTGCAGGGTCCAGTTCACTGTATGGTGCCCGGTGTCCCTTTTATTGAGCACCTACTGTGTGCTTCACTGGCATCATTGCACCTGCACTATATGCCTGAAATCGGCATTTGCCGAATATCTCATCAGCGTCCACCCTTGTTACCACCCACTCTGTGCAGAAGGTGACATTGTCACCGTTTTCAGGTGAGGAAACAGGCTCCCAGCAGTTGGATACTCGCGCACGTGGGTGTTGAGTGGCTGGATCCAGCCTGGCCGATACTCCGGCCTCTTCCCGGTGCGGGACGCTGCCTCTCAGCGTGGCCTCGTGTGCCGGGACCGTGACGGCAGATACTGTGGCCCAGCCCCCCTGGGCGGTTTCTCAGCCCTTCTTTCATTGTCGACTGCCCGGGAGGCTCTTTCAGACACTTGCTCCTGATTGTCCCCCATGAAATCTTTATCCCGAGGAAATGCTCGTATGTGTTTATGTGCTGATTGTGTGTCTGGGCTTCACCCTCCGTGAGACTGCGTGCCCTGGGGATAATTGTACACACGGCAGGCAGGAGTGGAAGGTCAGAGCCACTGCCCCAGGGCCACCCTGGTGCTGGGTGCTGGGGGCACCTCCTGCCCCACCACCCACTAGCCCTGTCTGAAGTCCAGTTCAGGTCCTCTCCTTCCTCTTGTTCAGTCCCTTCTCTGCACCCCAGGTCCCCCTAAGTCTCTGAGCTCTCCCTAGCCTTTGCTGTCCCACTACCGTATGGTCAGGTGTTCTCCTGGGGGGGATGGTGATGGGGCTCCCGTTACCCCCAGCTGTCCCGGCTGAGCGGACAGAGCCTGCCTGCCACGTGCTCTCATATCTCTGGCCAGTGCTAGGTGCCCGTCCCTTGTTAGGAACCTCCTGGCTCGACACACGATTCCTGCTCATCGTGGCCCTCGATCAAAGGTGTCGTGGATGTGTACAGGCACGTGTGACTCTAGTGGAGAAGGTGGTTTGCTCCTTTATTCTAGAGGCGGGAGCAGGTTCACAGAGGGGAAGAGATTTGTACGTGTCCACCGAGAAGGAGGGAAGGAGCGAGTGTCCCTGTAGGCACTGGAACCACAGGGCGCCATCAGCAATCGACTGCCTTGACCTCCTTTGAGCCTGGACGTGGGACTTGCTGTTCATTCCTAGCCGGCGGCAGGACACAGAGCTGAGTCCCTGAGGTGGTGAGTGTTTCTGCTTCTGGAAGAGCATCTGCATCCAGCCTCCTGGGCCTTTCTGTTGGGACTCAGCCCTTCCCACCGCCTCGGGTGGCTTCATGAGCAAGGAGACTTGGCCGCTTGGTCTGATCTTTCGCTTGTCACCATGATGGGGTCCCTGATAACAAAACTTGCTGTGCTGCTCTGTCGCTCTTGAAATCTGTTGTCAGGGTGGGGCCTCGAGCCTGTTCCTAGGGAACTGCTGTTGGCTCTCAAGGTGGGTGCACTTGGTTCGGAGCATCCGTCCCTGTGACGGTGGTCTCTACTGTGGAAGGGGCAGGAGGAAGGAAAAGCTGGTCCGGGCAGCTTGCAAAGGCTGGGAATGAGTTTATTTTAGTTTTGGTTTTCTGGCCAGGGCCCCTTTGGGCCACACAATCGGGGATCTCAGGAAAGGGGGGGGTGTCCACTGGGAAGATAAGTTCTCCAAGGGGCTGCCCAGGGCTTCCTGGATGGAGGAAGGATGGTGGCTCTTGTGGTGGGGGCTCATCCCCTAGGGTGTTGATGCGCTGGGAGCCCCCAGCGGTGAAGACGGGAGACAGAATTGCTGATCGGGCGAGGTTTATCTGCTCCGGTTCCTCCCTTCAGCAGGTGTCCTGGTGCGGCCCCAATGGGAGCCACTAAGGTCCTGCTCCTCGGGGCCTTCCCGATGTCCTGAGGCCGCCATCCACCACGTTTGTCCCCCGTACCAAGGCTGCAGTGTCATTGTATAGTGGATTCTGGGTTTCAGACCTTGTGTACTGATCGCCTCCCACCACCACTGAGGAAAAATGGAAAATACCCTTGAGGGGTAATTTAGTTAGTAGGCGAGATGTCGCGAATTAGCGGCATAAGGGTTCCTCTTTGGAGTAATGGAATCGATTGACAGTGTTGCAAATTCTCATTGACGGTTCCAGACGTTAGATTAGGTGAATTGGAGGATTTGGCTTTCCTGTTCTGTGTTATTGTCTCAAATTATTTATTCCACTTGCGGTGTAATCAGAGACCCCCAGGTGATCAATCAGGTGGCACAAGAGGATTTCCGGTGCCTCAGGTGATCTTCCCGGGCGGTGGAGCGAGACGTCAGGCGGGGTTTGCAGGGGGGAGAGCTCTGCCACCCGCCCCCCGCCCCCCCGTGCGGACACCCACACACGTCATTGTCTCTAAAGCTGGACCCGAGCGTCTTGCTCTCAGCCAGAGGTTGGCAGCATGCGGCTCAAGCGTCAAATCCTGCCCATTGCCTGTTTTTGTAAATAAAATTTTGAGTTTCTTTTTACTGTGGGAAAGTACATAGAACACAAAATTTACTCTTTTAACCATTTTTACGTGCGCAGCTCAGTAGTCTTTAGCACATTCACGTTGATGGACAGCCGTCGCCACCACCCACCTCCAGAATTTTTTCATCTTCCCGAACCGAAACTCTGTCCCCAGTGAACACCAACTCCCTGTTCCTGGAACCCACCCCGGCACCCACCAGGCTGCTTTCTGCATGTGTGGGCTGGGCCGCCCTGGGGGCCTCATGCAAGTGGAATCAACGGTATTTATGCGTTATGTCTGGCTTATTTCAGTCAGCACACTGCCTTCAGGGTGATCCGTTTCGTAGCATGTGTCAGAACTCCATTTCTTTTTCAGGCTGAGAAACGCTCCATTGCACGGGCGGACCCCGTTTTGTTCATTCACTCGTCTGGTGGTGGGCGCTGGGGTTCCTGCCACCTTTTGGCTACAGCGAATACTGCCGTTATGGAAATGGATGTGCAAATACCTCCTCAGGTCTCCGCTTTCATCTCTTTTGGGTGTATACCCGCAAGTAGAATTGCTGGATTATACAGTAACTGTTTGATTTTTTGAGGACCTGTCATACTGTCTGCCACGGCGGTGGCACCATTCTACACTCCCACCCACAGCACACAAGGGGTCCAGTTTCTCCGTCCTCAGCAGCACTTGTTTTCTGCTTTTTTCTTTGTTTTTTATAATAGCCATCCTAGTAGGTGTGAAATAGTGTCTCATTGTAGTTTTGGTTTGCATTTTTCTTATGATTAGTGATGTGGAGCATTTTTTTATGTACTTATTAGCCATTTGGATTTTTTTTTATAGAAATGTCTATTCAGGTTCTTTGCCTGTTTTTGAATTGGGCTGTTTGTTATTTTGTTGGTGGGTTGTATGGGTTCTTTATATATTCTTGATATTAATCCTTGGTCAGATGTATGATTTGCAGATATCTTCTGCCAATCTGGGTTGCCTCTTGTAAATAAAGCTTTATTGGCACACAGCTGTGCTCATCCTCTTGTAAATAAAGCTTTATTGGTACACAGCTATGTTCATCTTTTCTATATTGTCTGTGACAGGGTTGATTCCCTGTGACAGAGACTGCGTGGTCTACAAAGGTGACGGTAGTTACTGGCTGGCCTGTTGCAGAGAAGTTTGCTGACTCCTGTTCTAAAAGATCTCAGCACATCGCAGTGCTGAGAACCAGGCGGCTTTTCTCTGATCCGATTCTGAAAAATTGCTCACTCCGCATCTGGCTTCTCAAATCCTGGGGCTCAGAGCATCCTGCATGATGGTATCCGCATGGTCTAAAGCTTGCCCACAGGGTCTAGCTTGAGCTGTATGACTTTCTTTTGTGATGTCCTTGTAGGATGCTGACCACATATGGGGTTGCACAGATGCCATCCTCTCTGGGTGCCCTGCAGAGAAGGCTGCTTTGGGGGCTCCTCCCTGCTGGAGGTTGCAGAAGAGGGAGGCATTTAGGCACAGTCTCCAGCGATGCTGGAGGAACAAGGCTTGGTTGTTTGGCAAAACAGTGAGTTTGGGGCTTTCTTCCTAGATAGTTACGCCCAGTGCTCCGGTCGTACCTATACTGTAACGTGATCTGATTCAGACGGTCATTGGCTTCTCAGGTGATCCGTTCCCTTCAAGAGATCTTGGAGTGCGTGGAGATCAGGCCCCAGGTATGCTGGCTGATTAGCACAGGTGGTTGGTGAGGAGGTGGCGATACATGCTGCAGACCCTGCCCCCCCTGCTCACCATTAGGCACCACAGATTCAACTATTAAATAAAAACACACATGCAAACAGACAACCTTATTGAGATATAATTTATGTGGTATATACTTCACCTGTTGAAAGAGAATATAATCCAGTGGTTTTAGTATAGTCATGTGTTGCTTACCAATAGGGATACTGAGAAATGTGTCTTTAGGCAATTCTTCATTGAGTGCACATCCCAGAGTGCGCTACGCAGACCTGGGTGCTCCAGCCTGCTGCTCGCCTAGGCTCTCCGCGTAGCCTGTTGCTCCTCGGCTACACTGCACGGCACCGAACCGTGCTGGATGCTCTAGGAGGTTGGGACACAATGGCAAGCATTTGTGTATTTAAATATATCTAGACATAGAAAAAGCACAGTAAAAATGTGGTATAAAAGATAAAAACGGTACACCTGTGTAGGCGCTGCCCACGCGTGGCGCTTGCAGGCCTGGAGGTTGCTCTGGGTGAGTCGGTGAGAGACCGTGAAGGCCTCGGCCGTCACCGCGCACTGCCTCAGACTTCACAGACACGGTGCACGTGGGCTGCACTAAATTCATAAAAATTTTCCTTTCTTCAGTAGTAAATTAACCTTCTGTAACTTTTTATCTTATAAACTTAAATTTTTGAAAATTTCTTGACTCTTGCAATAACACTTAGCTTAAAATACAAACACATTGTTAGCTGTACAAAAATGTTTTTCTTTATATCCTTATTCTATAAGCTTATTTCTAATTTCAAATTCTTAAACATTTTTTTTTTCCTTTTTAAACTTTTTTTAAAAAGCTAAGACATGATCACACACAGCAGCCTAGGCCTACAGAGGGTCAGGCTCATCCCCCCCATCACTGTCTTCACCTCCACGTCTTGTCCCACAGGGAGGGCTTCAGGGGCAGTAGCACACATGGAGCTGTCATCTGTGATAACATGCCTCGTTCTGGATGCTTCCTGAAGGACCTGCCTGAGGCTGCTTTACAGTTAGCTTTTTTTTTTTTAATACGTAGGAGTACACTTTAAGGATAAAAACTATAGTAAACACAGCAACCAGTGACATAGTCGTTTATCATCATTATCAAGTGTTACGCACTGTACATAATTGTATATATGCTATGCCGTCCCCTGGGGGGTCCTTGTTGGGGGCTGGGGCACCCCCGTTTGTAGCTGTGTGTGCCAGAGGGGAGCTGGCGGGGGCTGCTCACCTTATCATGGTCTCTTTGCTACTTCTCTGTCTTATTTGTACCCACCGGACTTTAATTCATGGAGGTTGGTGCCACTGAAAGAAGATTTCATTCCTTACGTCCCCTGAGAGCAGGGGGCGTGGCACACCTTGTGGGGCCACAGGGAAGTCCCTGGGTTAGGTCAGGGGGCAGAGCAGGGCCAAAGCTGAGACGGAGCCTTTGTGGGGTTTTCTGCAGCAGGGACGGGGCTGGGCGGGGGAGTTCAGGCTCGGCCGGTGTGAGCAATCATGGTGTGCTTGGGCCGTCGGTGTGGCCTCTGGTTGCCTCGTGCCTGGCCTCGGGCTGCTTTAGGGTGAAGGGGGGGTGTCGGCTTGGTGCACGGGAGTTGGGAGGTGGGCACTGGCGTGTGCATGAGAGGTGTGATCCCCAGTACGCCGCTTACCGTCTTTGGGAGTTTCCAGCCCAGGAGGGGTGGACTCTCTCCTGGTCTGTGAGGTCCCCCCAAGATGTCACAACATCATAAGATACAGAAAATGAAAACATGATGTTTTGCTTATTGCAAAGCTGCTCCCCTGTGGGTGGGAGGTGGCAGGCTCACAAGAGCCAGCGAGGGCAGGCGGCACGTTGGTGGAGGGAAGCACAGGTGTGTCCACGGGGCCTTTGCCCCCCGTGGAGTCGGATCCGAGAACAGAGACTTCCAGCTGAGAAAGGCTGTTTAGGTCTCATGCCCCACGTGGTTCCGTGGGACGATCAAAGAAGAAATTTCATGGCCAAGAGTTGGCACTTTCCTCTTGCCTGTGTGGTGTTGACATCTCTGTTTTATAGGAAGATGGTCACCTGTTTGATTAAAAAGTCTACCCCTGGGCTGGGCGCGGTGGCTCATGCCTGTAATCCTAGCTCTCTGGGAGGCCGAGGCGGGCGAATTGTTTGAGCTCAGGAGTTCGAGACCAGCCTGAGCAAGAGCGAGACCCCATCTCTACTAAAATTAGAAAGAAATTAATTGGACAACTAAAAATATATAGAAAAAAATTAGCCGGGCATGGTGGCACATGCCTGTAGTCCCAGCTACTCGGGAGGCTGAGGCAGGAGGATAGCTTGTGCCCAGGAGTTTGAGGTTGATGTGAGCTAGGCTGACGCCACGGCACTCACTCTAGCCTGGACAAAAAAAAAAAAAAAAAAAAAAAGTCTACTGCTGGGAGTTGATCCCGAAGGAAGAGTGAGGTGCAGTTGTGAGCGTGAAGATGTTTAACGGCGTCATCTGAGGCTGTGAAAGATTGGAGTGAGCTGTGCTTTCTGAATCGAGGGACGGAAAGATGAGGGAATCCTGGTGTTTACGGAGTGGCACATGAGGCTGCTGTTGAGAGTCGCGGCTGCGCCACTCCCGGCCGTGCTGGGGAGACAGGCGGTGCAGCGAGTGACGGGACGGAGCTCGCGGGTCCAGCCATGAGTGGATGGCCTGGACGACCCTCGCTCCTGCAGCGGTGAGTGGGAGCCGAGGAGACCCCTGATTCTTCATTCACTGATTCCTGCACGAACTCCTTCACCAACATCTCAGGTGTCCTTCCTGCCTGGCGGGGCGGGGGTGAGCGAGTATGAGAAATCGCAGCAGAGTGGAAATGAGAGGACGGTGCCCCAAGGAGGCCTGTGTGCCTCTGTGCATGCGTGTGTCTGCGTGTGTTATGTCCATGTGTGCATGTCCGTGTGTCTGTAGGTGTGCATGTGTGTGTCTGAATGTGTGTGTGTGTTTATGTGTGCATCTGTCTGTGTGTGCATCTGTGTGCGTGAGTGTAAGAGACAGCACGACCGCCTGGGGAGCCTTCCTCAGGAGGAGACGTCTCAGGCAGGTCCC
>NW_012136081.1:3212692-3230656 GCF_000956105.1 Propithecus coquereli
AAAAAAAAAAAAAAAAAAACGTCTACTGCTGGGAGTTGATCCCGAAGGAAGAGTGAGGTGCAGTCGTGAGCGTGAAGATGTTTAACGGCGTCATCTGAGGCTGCGAAAGATTGGAGTGAGCTGTGCTTTCTGAATCGAGGGACGGAAAGATGAGGGAATCCCGGTGTTTACGGAGTGGCACGTGAGGCTGCTGTTGAGAGTCGCGGCTGCGCCGCTCCCGGCCGTGCTGGGGAGACAGGCGGTGCAGCAAGTGACGGGACGGAGCTTGCGGGTCCAGCCGTGAGCGGATGGCCTGGACGGCCCTCGCTCCTGCAGGGGTGAGTGGGAGCCGGGGAGACCCCTGATTCTTCATTCATCGATTCCTGCACGAACTCCTTCGCCAACATCTCAGGTGTCCTTCCTGCCTGGCAGGGCGGGGGCGAGAGAGTATGAGGAATCGCAGCAGAGTGGAAATGAGAGGACGGTGCCCCGAAGAGGCCTGTGTGCCTCTGTGCATGGGTGTGTCTGCGTGTGTTATGTCTGTGTGTGCATGTCCGTGTGTCTGTAGGTGTGCATGTGTGTGTCTGAATGTGTGTGTTTATGTGTACATCTGTCTGTGTGTGCATCTGTGTGCGTGAGTGTAAGAGACAGCACGACCGCCTGGGGAGCCTTCCTCAGGAGGAGACGTCTCAGGCAGGTCCCAAAGCAACACTTCAGGGGCTGGAAGAGCTTTATAGCCAGAGGCTGGTGTGTCTGCAGAGCTCCTTAGGGCCTGCAATGGCTCAGAATTTGGACTTTTTCCTGGGGCAAGGGAGCCATTGATGATTTTTAATGCAGAGGAGGCCAGGATGAGGTCTGGGTTTCAGTAGCACCCCCACAGGGCAGAGGGGGTGAGGTTGCACGGAGCCGGCCCATGGGGGCTGTTACATGCTGAGCCGTGGCGCTCACTCGGGCTGCCGATCCAGGTGGTGCCCGTGGAGGGGTGAAGCGCGCAGACCTCGGGGCCTGGGGTCAAGTCCAGGCCCCACTTCTTCCCCCTCCACCTGTGCCTGGGTGTCGGCACCCTGCCTGCAGAGCAGGGTGAGAGGAGCCCTGTCTCGGGGCAGCTGGAGGGCACCCCCAGGGCTGCATTCAGGACTCTGGGGGCTGGCTTGTGTCCTCGTTTCTGCTGCTCTTAGATCGGGAATTCCAGAGTGTAAGGAGGTGGGCTTTCTTGAGGGCGGGTGGGAAGGAACAGGGAGTCCAAGCCTTGGAGTGGGAGGCACGGCCAGATGCCAAGCTGGGAGTGGGGGCTGCGCCTTGGGAGAGGTGGGCCCCGGGCACGTCCTGGCAGATCTGTCCATGAGGCCATGGTAGGCGAGGCAGGTGCAAACCACAGAGACTGCATTTTGCGGGGACAGGGTCCCGGGAGTGGCCTGCTCGCTCCACCCAAGACTCAGCCCTGGGTCAGGGTGAGGCCAGATTGCAGCTGAGCATGTCGGTGGGCCGGGGACTGCAGGTGGCAAAGAGGGACCTCTCCCCTGGAGTCTGGCTTGAGGGGGACGTGGCGTCTGTTCTCACTGTCCTCATGCTGTTTGCCTCCGAGCAGAAGCCCTTCAGCGTGTACCCCCTACCCCAGAGTCCAGACCTGGGTCTGGCATGCAGTCCAGTGGACAGGGAGCAGGTGACCGTCCCCTCCCTTGGGGGCCGTGGGGCTGCTTCAAGTCGGCCGGATGGCAGTGGCTGAGCCGTAGGCCGAGTGAAGGGGCGGCAGCTGCAGAATCTTGCCGGCCCTGGGTTGTGCTAACACGGTGACCTCCATCACTGTCATCTCCCAGAAGGGACCCGGCAGGTACCAGGAAAAGCCACCCGTAAGTGCAGGCTGACAAATGCCCCCAAACATGTCAAGTCCTGATACCTGGAATGTGTCTGTTGCCTTATGGGGCAAGGTTTTTGCACATGCAATTGAGTTAAGGGTCCATGGGGGGGGTGAGCCTGGGTTGTCCAGCTGGGTCCTGAATGCCGTCCCTAGGGTCAGAGGGAGGCAGAGGGAGATCTGACTGCAGAGGGAAGATGAGTCAGAAGCAACGCCGGAGGCCCCAGGCACTGGAAGGTACAAAGAAGGATCCTCCCCAGAGGCCCCGCTGACTCCTGGGTTTCAGGCCAGCGGAATTGATTTCAGACTTTGCCGTCCAGACTGGGGGAGGGTGAATTTGTGCTGCTTTGAGACACCCCGTTTGCCGTTGTTCGTTGCAGCTGCTGCAGGAAACTCGCACACGGCCCCGTCCAGCATTTCTTCTCGTCAGGAAACGGGTCACTTTGCAAGTCTTTGCCGCTGAGAAAGGAGGGAGGTGGGGCGTGTCGTGCGTCTGGGGTTCGGGTTTCTAGTGTGTTCACCTCCACGGCGGGCTGCTCATCCTGGGACAACGTGGCAGCCTTGGCGTGAGCGTGGACGCGCTCGCCGCCGTGTCCGTGTGGGGCTGACACCCCGGCTGCCCACGGAAATGCCCGGAGTATTTAGCGCATGTGAGATTTCCCTCCACAAACGTGTGCGGCACCTCAGCCACCTTAAATGGCTTCACCCCAGCTTCCTGGGGAGCATGGAGTACCCAGAGCCCCTGCCCCTTCGACCCCCCACCTTCCATCTGCGTTTTTGATCTGGTAAATTCCCTCCCGTTGTTAACTTCGGCTGCCCCAGGATCGGCATGTGAGGAGCTTGACACATGGGTCACAGTCCCCTGATTTCAACACTGGAAATGGGTTGTTCTCATTTTACGGAAGGGGGAGACTGAGGCACGAGAAGGCAGGGGACTTGAAATGTCAGTATAGGGGTTCCAGAACTGTCTTGGGCACATCCCTTGTCCCTGATGGTCACACCAAGACTTCTGGGTTCTTGCCTCTGCTCTGTGAGCTGCCCCGTGCCTGTCCCCTTGGGGGCTCAGGGTCCCTGCCCTCCCATGAGGTTCTCCGTTTCCACCTCTGCATGTTCTCTGTGAAGAGCCACAGCCATGAGCTCCCGGGACCTGGCCTTGGCAGCAGGGCCAGCTTCGGTCGTCGCGGTGTTGTAGGAGCGAGCTCGGTGTCCCTAGGTTCTCCTTCCCGCTCTCTCCCTGTGCCCCGCTCCCGCTAGTTTAGACCCTGTTGCCCAGTGAAGGAAACAAGGAAAGAAACCTCCCCCGCTGGAGCAGGGGTTCCGATGGCGGGACGTCCTAAAACTTTGCAGAGTCCCCCACCCCAGTGTTTGATGTCCACGAGGTGGCATGGGCCGGTGGCAGACTGGATTATTCAGGGACACTGCTGAACCCCTTAGATGGAGTTTGTGAGGTCTCGGGAGAGGGCCTGTGTTCTGTCTGCTCATCATGCAGTTCCTCCTGTCTCAGCCAGGGGTTGCTTGATCACGTCGCAGCAGTGACTGCCCGCCGCGTGAAGTCGGCGCACCAGCTGCGTCCGCCGCGGCACCTGCAGGCAGCCCTGAAGTGCTCGTGGGTGCTCACCGGGCGAGGGTGAAGACGGGAGGGGGAGGAACTAGACTTCTTTCTCCCAAAAGGTCTTCTACGTCCCAGGAAAAGGGCTGTGACATTTTGCTTTGGCTTTAAAGCCAGACCTGAGAACAGTTGAGGGGTTCTCTTGTTTAAGTTGCAGAGTCTGAGATCTCATCTGCAGGAAATCTGATTCTGCCTTTTTAGCTGGCTTTCCAAGGGATTCTTCTGCCCGCCACACTGTAAAACTCCCCTTTGCCTGTGAGGAGACTCTAAGACCAACCTGTAGAATGAGAACGTTTTTTACAGTTACAAGAGATATTTATTTCTGAGCTTCCTATCAGTCAGGGCAAAAAGGGAAAGATGGGATAACAGAATTCTCTCACCTGACATCAGTTCAGCTGAAGTGCAGATTTTTCTTTGTGCTCTCGCCTAGGAACGTTTTTCACGTGACGTGACACAGTGTTTTCGGGTGGGGTTTTGCAAAAAACAAACTGGGTTTCAAGCACCCTTGACCTTGGTGAAGGCTGAGGACATAACACAAAAAGGCTTCGAGGCGGACAGTACTCTAGGGTGATTCAGGTGTGTGGCTTTCTCCTATTTCAAAGTGATTCACACGTGAAACTTGAAGAACCGGGCCCAGAGGTGATTTGGACAAGGGCAAAGTTTTTCTCAAAAGAGAAGTCAGAAAAAGAATGAGAGAGAATCGAATTACCGCATATCGTGCGAGTCCATTGATACGAAGTGGCCCGAACTGGCGGATCTGTAGAGACAGAAAGTAGACGAGTAGTTGCGGGGCGGGGGTGGGAGATGGACAGATTGACGCCGATGGCTGAAGGTGCGGGGTTTCTTTTTGAGCTAATGCAAGTGCTCAAAAATTGATTGCGAACTTACCAAGATCCACTGAGTGGCGCACTTCGCGTGGGTGAGCTGCGTGGCGTGTGAGCTCTATTTCAATAAAACTGGTTTTTAAAAAAGAGAAAATCGAGAAGGCTGGTGTGTGCTGGACCGCGTCCAAGACCGGGTGCCGGGGATGTAGGGTGGACTCCGTGTCTGTGGGCAGCTTGGGAGCTGTCATCGGGGGCAAGGCCCCCGCAGCCCTGCAGAGCCCCCCGAAACAGGACCCTGAGGAGTCGAACGTCAGCCCTGTTGCTGCTGCTGGAGCCAGCTGGACGCGCCCCCGCCCGCGCCTCCTGGGTCTGTGCCGGACGCGGCTGTGTTTCCTCAAATCCCCCAGGGCAAGGAGAGTCAAGGTGCCCAGTCACGCGTTCTCTTCGCTGTTCCTTGAGGTATTTTTACCTTCAGCTCTGAGGCCAGTGAGCTGATTCCTGGAGCAGGGGGAGCCCCGTCCAGTACAGAATGTGATTTCTCAGGACGGAGCTGCAGTGACCTCCGTTCTTTCCGCAGGAGCCCGGGTCTCTCCTCGTCCCCTGCACCCGGGGCCACCTGGGCGGGGCGAGTTCCGATCTGGTCTCAAAGGCAGCCGGATTTCCGGAAGCTTGCAGATACAGTCTGCCAGCGAGAAAGAAAGGAGATGAGTGTGACTATAAATAAAATTATATTAACGTAGATATAAACATACCCGTGTCTATTTCAAATGAAAAGGACCAAGTAACAAAACCAGGACTTTTCTAGGGTGGTAAGACGGGTGTGAGCCACAAACTACCGCCAACGGTTACCCCTGGGACAGAGGGCTGCAGTCGGAAGGTCTCTTGGAAAAGATCTGAGCCAGCTGTTTGTTCTTCCTGTTGTGGGATCACAGACTCATTTGAGAATCCGATGAGAGTCTTTTACGGAGAATGGACGTCCCGGCGTGCACCAGATCCTGCGCAGAATTTCTGGCAGTTCGTAGCCCCTCCCGTAGAGCCGTGGGCCAGGCAGCCCTGGGATCGAGTGCAGAGCAGGTGTGCTGTTAGTCCAGGGGCTCACTCAGCAGAGGGGGCTCAGGCAAGACCAGCCAGGAAGTCGGGGCTGATGCAGAACTGGAATCCGGTACTTGTTCTGCCACAAGGGACGGCTGCTGCGTGGCCTTATAGCTTTCCTGGGAGTTTGTGGATTCTGGGAATAAGCACACGAGATTTAGGAGCTGAATCTGTGTGTCAGCACGCGTGTGTTGGTGTGTGTGTGTGCATGGGGTCGTGTGTCCTTGGGGAGGGGCTCCATGGCTGTTACCCGACTCTGAGAGGAGGCATGACTCAGGGACATGTAAGCAGCGGCAGTGCCCTCGGCCATGAAGCCTGACCCTCTCCCACGCTGTGCTTGGCGGGGTCCCTGCATACCGAAGCCCCCTCTCCGGGGTCGTTTCAGCACCAAACAGCACCCGTGTCAGCCTCGCGCACTCAGGTGTTCTTGAGGCAGGGGGTGGGCAGTGTGTTCTGGTCAGCCCATGCCGGGGTTGCTCACGGTGTCGTGAATGTGATTTCTTGGTTGGGACAATCATTACAGTTACAGTCCTTGCTGGCCTTGCTTCATTGCCAAGTCCTTTTTGGGACTTAACAGAGACCTTTGTCAGGCCCTGGGAATTGGGTTGGCACAGCCGTCGGGCTCCCAGGCTCAGCCCAGTGCGGGCTGGTTCCCGACCGGCTTCCCCCCAGTCGTGGTGAAATGAGCAGAGCCAGAACCTGGGAGTGAGTTTCCTGAGCACCGTGGATCTTATTCAAAGGACCGGGCTTTACTCTGACGATCCCCCGACACTAGGGCCAAATGTCCTTCCTGGTATGGAGCAGATGGTGACAGTACTTCTGACTTCTTAAAATGCCTAATCCTGGAGATATAAAATGTGTGCACTCAGCTTGGATTGGATTCTAACGGTCTCAGATTATCATATTGTCACAGATGCAATGTATTGAGCACTTATGTCTCAGGAATGTGCTGAGTATCTTTCTAGACTATCTCATTAGCCTCCAACCTGTCTTTCAGGGCTAGTAGCATTAAACCCATTTGACAGATTAGGAAACTGAGACTCAATAGTCAGTAACTCACCAAAGATGACACCTAGAGAGAAGTGGAGTCAGGCTTCCAAGCCAGTGTTTCTCATCGCAAAGACTGTCCTTTGCTTCTCTTTGCTACGTTGACCGTCTGTCCCGAGCACTGTTTTGTACCTGTCTGTGATATCCACGGCACCTGCCAGGACTGGGGAAGGTAGGGTGGGCAGAAACGCTTGGGTGTACAGCAGAGTAACATGCCCTGGAGCTGTCTGGGGTTTGGAAAACGGCATCGGGTTAGGGTTGTGGGGTGGCCTGGCCCCTCTCTGCCCTCTCCGGACACCTCTGCTGGGGCTGCCCTCATTCCTGGGGTGGCTGCTCCTGCCCTGGCACATCGTGCCCACCCAGTGACACCGGCCTCAAGCCCAGGCCCCTCCTGGGCACCTTCCCACCACACCTGTGCCCTGCTTGGATTTGAATACAATGGCACTGAACAGTTGGATGTTCAGGGCAGCTTTCTTCACATTTGGATTTTAGGCTTTTTAAGGCCTTTAAACGTTTTCCTCGGGAGCCCTCAGATGGTTCCAGCATATCCCCAGGCTTCCCATCTTTTTTCCAGTGGAATTGGTTGAGATTCAGGCAAGCCACACTCGAGAGCAGACAGGAACGCAGAAGAATTATTCACTCGTCCGTCCTCTCTTGAGCCCGAAGTCACAAGAGTAACTGCTGTCTACATCACCTTCCAGAAAGGCCTGGCACGGAGCCGGCCTCCAGGCACGGCGTCACACTGAGGACTGGTCAGAGCTGTGCAGATTTCAGACGCAGGGACTGGACCACCTGGCTGAGGGAGAGACATCAGTCGGTCACCTGGTGGGTGGCTCAGCTCTCGGTTACTGCCTTTTTCTGTGGATTCGTTTTTGCTTTGTGGATAAAAGTTTGCTTGCGTTTCAGCGAAGCACCGAAAGTAGACAGGAAACTTGCTGGTTTCCTCTTTTATTGGAAAGAACAAGGGAGAAATCAGAACGTAATTCACTAAAGCAAGCAGATAAACCTTCTAACCTAGGAGGTTTTGCCCATCTCAGACTGTTGGAAATAAAACTTGTGTCGGTTGATCCCGATTGTCCCGGTTTTCTTTCTTGTTGAAACCGTTGACATTTTTGTCATATTACAAATTATCACCTAGGTGGCAAGCTGGTCTTTCAGAGGCATACGGAGCAAAGCTGCGTGATTTTGCTGTGTCCCGTAGCTGTGGATGTGAAAGTAATGTCATTTACTTGCCTGTCAGAGGTGTAGGGAGGAGGGGAGGGGCTGCTGGCTCCCCGTTTTCTCTAAATATCTGTGTTTTTGTTACTCTTTGGTGTGATTCTTTCCACACCAAATGGCACGTGCTCGTCACCTTCCAGCGTGAACTCTCCCCGGATGTTTTCAGAGAGAGCCGTCCACCTAATAGGAGCTGCTTAGCAGCCGTGTAATAAGCTCAGGGTAACAACTGAACGCTCAGAGGGGATTGTGGGCCACGCGAATGTAGTCGTACGCGTGGAGACGTTGTTCCCGCTCATCACGATGTCGTCCTGTGAGCGTGACTGTCCGGAGAAGGGAACCCCGGGGAGGAAAATCGCTTGCGGATGTTCCAGAAACAACTCTGTGTGGACATCGTCTCCTCACGTCAGAGCGAGCAGACGTGCTTTGGAGCGTTCGTTTACTTGCCCTTTTTCCTGGTGCCCGTGGCACAATCACTTTGGGAAACACAAGGGTCCCACACAGGGCTGGCGCGGGACACGTGGAGAGAAATTGGACCTGCTTCCCATCTGGGTGGGGACGGGTCCAATGAGAACTCAGCACTGATTGGGGTTTTTCTCCCTAGAAGACCCCAGCCGCTTACAAGACAGTCGTGCGCAGGGCTCCCCAGGGCCACCCTCGGGTTCGGTTCACTGGAAGGACGCACAGGACTCGGCAGAGCTGTTCTCGTGACACACGTGGTTATATCGAAAGAGTAGACTCGGCAAAGGCAGAAGGCACAGGGGCGTGGCTGGTCTGCCCTTTGTTCGTGTCACTTCACCAGAGGGCTGGGCTCCTCCGTTCCCACTCTTCTCGCTGACCTGTTTTCTGCGGCGATGTGCTGCCACCACCCCTCAAGCAGTCCTGTCTCCCTACAGGACAGAGGTCCCTGGAACCTCAAGTGACCCGGGCCACCCAAGTCTGTGATTTCTCCTTCAGTAGCCTGCAAGTGCCAGGAGGCAGCTGGCAAGACCCAGGGGCGATGTGGATGGGGACAAAGCGTTTGGTCAGGAGCCTGGGAGATGGGGTCGGTGTGGCATGTCTGATGTGGCTGGCGCCTTGGCTGACTGGGCAGCCGAGTGATGAATAACAACAGCCTGGCATTGGCCAAGTGCACACTGCCTGGCCCCTGAACTCATCTCTCAGCAGACAAGACCTTGAATTTCCAAGGCCAACCCCACCCGTGTAGGTGGGGCCTGGGGTCACTTGCGCTCCGGAGGCCACCTGCTCCATGATCAGCCTTTCAGAAATAACAGTGTCAGTATCCCATAGAACAGGGACCCTGGTCCATTCGGGGGCTCACGGAAGCAGCCCTGGAATTTGGCAATGACAGAAGCCACAGGCAGGTTCCAGGAGGTGGGTTTGTTCTTTTCCTTGGGGATGACGGGGCGGAGCTTGAGTTGCAGCCTTGTCTCCGCCTCCCTCCCACAAATTCACTCCCACCTGGCAGGAGGTGACTCGCTCCTGCAGGCCTTTCAAGCTGGGCACCTTCCCGTGGAGTCTGCCTGAGGGGTGGGCATTTGTCCGTGCTCTGTGGCCATGAACCTGCCCTCCTTGGACCTCGCTTTTCTCATCTATAAAATGGGAACAGTCACTGGACTTATCAGGAAGCTGTGATCATCCGGCGTCCGCGCTCAAAACGGAACCCGCGCACGATGGACCCTCATTCACGAGCCCCTGCTGTGGAGGTCACCACTGTCCTAGCCAAATGGGCAGCAGCAGCAATAGCTTTGGCCACCGTGGCCCTAAGCACACTGGACACCAAGTGGCAAACGGCGTTTGTGGAACGTCCAGCAACTTGGCGCAGTCCTGGGGCAGGCCGCGGCTCGGCTCTCCCGGGGGATGGAAGGACACACTCTTTCCTGGGGTCACAACTTTGTACCCGGGAAGGCAGGGACGCCTCTCACAGCCGAAGCGTCGCTTTGTGGTGGTTTTCTGTGGTTCTGTCAAGCTGGACTGGTAGTGGAGGGTGAGCGGTTGCTGTGGAAAGGGGAAGGTTTAGGGAGATCAGCGAAAGCTGGGCCTGCAGGCTCCGCACACGGCCCGATTCGGTCATTAACCTCTAATCCGGGAGAAACTTTTGAGCGCCATCGATTTTCTCGAACTGTCACAACCCAACCTTCCAACCGAAGGCCCCCGGAAAGCCCCTTAATTTGGTCCCGAAACCCCCCCCAAGCCCCAAAACAGGCCCTGCCACGTCGTAGGTGCTTGGCGAGTATCTGTCGAACGCACCGCTGAGCAGAGCTTTGAGCTCACGGCTTCGTTTACAAATAGACTTCCCCCCACACGGCAGGCACAGAAACGAAGGTCTCAAAATATGTACGTAGTGGTCTGATGACCAAGGGTGGGTGCATCTGCCCACGGTGTGATGTCCCTCACTGCGCAGATGAAGGCCTGAAGATGGAACGACAGCCGTGGATGGAGATTGCTGTCTGAGCCGCCCCGATGGTGCCGGCCAACACGCGGCTGCCCGCCGGGAAACACGGTCTGGGCGTTTCTGAGAAAGCTGAACGCAGAGTTAGCGAGTGAGCCAGCAGTCCCCCTGCGAGGTGTGTGCCTAGAGAGGTGGACACGTAGGCACGCGTGAAAGCGCGTCCGTGACTGTTCCCGGCAGCATTACTGTTCACAGCCGGAATGTGGGATTGACCTGTGCACCAGCCGAGGAGTGAACACGCGCTGGCGTGTCAGTCGCCTGAAGGGGAGTGGGTCACCGACACGGCTGCAGTGTGGATAGACCCCGGCGACGTTGTGTGCGGTGAAAGAAGCCGGACACGAAGGGCCACGTGTTAACGTAGTGTCTGATTCCATTTGTGTGAAACGTCCAGAACAGGCCAGTCCGTAGAGGCAGAGTAAACCCACGGCGGGGAGCGGTGGGGAGTGACGGCCGACGGGTGCGGGGCTTCCACGCGGGGTGATGACCGTGTTCCGGGACTGGACGGTGGTGAGGTTGCACCACACAGCTAAAACCACGGAGCTGGATGCTTCGAAATGGTAAATTTTATGTCATGGTAAGTTTTATGTTATATGAATTTTATCTCAATCTAAAAAATCGTTAAGAAAATAACCCTAAAGGTGAAAGCATGTCTGGCTTTAGGAAGGCTAATCTGGTCTGAAGTGAAGTGCGGTGTCTCTGCCGGAGGCCTCCCCACCTGCCACTCGCTGTCTTCTTGAATCTGCCATTCCCCCACTCCGCCCCAGCAGCGCGGACACACCGCTCACGGCTGCAGGGCTGCGCATCCCGGCCAAGGTCACCCCCTGTCACTTCCAGTGCAGGGATTAGGATTCTGCACGGACAGGCGTGGTGACCGCGTGGACATCTTTTCTTCTGTGGTCCCGGGTGACCCGATTGCTTCAGGGTGTCCACTGGGGGCTGGTCTCGGGGACCGTTGCAACTTGTCACGTCTCCTGCTCCCTCCCTGATGCCGTGGCTGCCTGCAGGCTCCGACTTGGAGAGCCTGGACTCCTTAGGACAGGCTCTGAGAGCCAGGTCACCTTCGCTGCTGCAGCCCCTCTCCGTCCGGGAAGTGCCTCTTCCTGGGGCGTGACCGTGGAAGGCGTGGCCATGACCTTCGTTCTGACTGAGGGGTCACCTGCAGCTGGAGGGCAGGTCACGTGTCATTCAGGTCTGCTCCCACCTGCCCATGTGCAGGAAGCTGCAGGCCCTGCCTGCTTTTACATGGTGACGCCAGTTTCTTGCTGAGTGTCTCGGAATTTAGTACGTAGGTTGTTTCCATCGATAGTTTTACGTCTCTTTGAGTCTGACTTCTGTCCTGGCATTTGCTCTGTAAGGTGCAAATTAAAGCTCCTGCTTTATGAGTGGAGGCCCAAGGTTCAGAGAGGTCTGGTGACTTTCTCAATACCACCCAGCAAGTGGCAGAGCCAAGAAGATTGTTCTGCGGTTCCTGCAGGCAAGTGATGTACTTGCTAGCTTGTTACGCCACCTCTGGTCACTGACACCTTCTTCAGGGGGTGCCTCACACCCCTGGCCTGGCCTGCCTCCCTCGCATGATGGCCTCCGGGCCACGGTGTTGAGTGAACCTGGGCTGAGCAGAATGGGACGGAACACAGGGAAATGGGCCCAAACACGATCACTGATGCTGGGCTGAGGGTCACAAATAACTCTCAGAGCCACGGCCAGATGAGCCTGCCGCGGGATACTTGGGCAGCCACGGCCACACCACGGGATCCAGAGCCACCTCTGCCCAGAAAACCCCGCTGCCCTTGTGACCTCGTTTGTCTACACACGAGGCTTCTGCCTCAGATGCTTCCACTTGAATTTTGAGTCTTGCCCTAGGACACTGGGCAGGAGGCCCCTGCATCACCCCCAGATTTATAACACGCGGAGGCAGAAATGCAAACTCGACCCCGTCTTGAAGGCTTGGTGTGGACTGACCCGAGCCAATGAATGCCTTGGCGCCGTGGCAGCTGCCGCTGGCTCTCCGTCATTAGCAGTCGTCATCCCTGTGCCTAAACTTGGCCTTTCCTGACTTCGGAGCTCACGGCCAGGTGCCCGGCTCCCTCCTTCGCTGGCTGCGATTGGTGACTAAATCCCTTTGCTTAAATGCCCTTTCCTTGGGGCCGAGCGTAGGTGGGCCGTGTGGCTCAGGAATTGCCTTCCAGTTGATCAAGAGTTATTTATAAAACGCCCACCAGGCTGCTCTTTAGAGGATGCAGACGAGATCTAACACCAACCAGCAGGGACTCTCCCTGGGGTTTATCATCCGATGGAGCGGGCAAGGTTCGCCCAGATGGAGAGACACCGAATAGGACCCTCTCCTGTGCGGCGCATCGGCCCCCGTGGCCTGCCTGGCGATGCTGGGTTCTGACCGCGGGTCGGGTCGCGTGCAGAAGCTGGCGCGGGCTGTGGCGCGATGCCCACACCTTCCTCTACCCACCCGGGAAGGTCTGGCAATCTGCTCGGGCCGCAAGGTGTGGGGAATGGAATGATGAAATGATTCCAGCGGTGCAGCACGCGGCTGGGTCATGCCGAGTCCCGTTCGCTTCAGTCCTGTTACAGTTCCCGGTAGCACGGAAGCTCTGCCAGGGCAGGCACTTTCGTCGGTTTTGTTCCAGGCTGGTCCCCGGGCCCTTCGGAAGAGAACGGTCGCGTGCTGGGCATTCAGCAGCTGCGTGCTGAGGGGACGAAGGGAGGTTTCTCCGAGTTATCCGGGGCCAGCCTGGTTGGCTGTGCAGGGAGCGTCGCGACTTCTGGGGCACTTGCTGGTCTCTCCCTCTTTGGCAGGAAGAGCCAGAGGCAGGCTGAGCGCCTTGGGCAGATGAAGGTGCTGGGCTAGAACGTCATGACCGTCACGTTTATTTCTATGGCCGGCTTTCCTTGTGGCAGGCAGCTCGCCAATGTCAGTTTCTCGTTCCTGGAGGGAAGGCTCCCGTCAGAAAAGGGTATTTCCAGTTCCTTGTGATTTTAGCATTAACATTTTAAAATTTGTTAGAGTGATGCATTAAAAAACTCACTTTTCTTAAATTTGTGAGTTTGATTTTACAGCTATTTTTATTTATATGTCTGGTTGATTTTCGTGGTTCTTTAAGAGTGGACCTTTGATAAAAGAGTGATCTCATATACAAACTTGAATTCCCTTAAATTGCAACAAAAATCTGGTTTGGGCCATGCAGGTAATTCTTATTAATCTCATTATATTAAAAATAGGGGGAATCTTAATTTCTCTGAAACCTCCAAGAAATGTTTTTAATTTTCTTAAATTACACTCTCAGTGTAAAACCTTAGGTCTAAATCAATCATTCAGTAGGGTGTTTTGGCTGGGATGACAAGATGCGTTGGTCACACACTCCTGAATAGCAAATGTAAATCGGCACAGTATGGAAACATGAGACCTATTTCTAGATTTAACAGACGATGCCAGTTAGGTGGCTTTGATTTCTTTCTTCGTAGCTACCCCTAGGTTTAAACCTTGGTATTACAGAATGTCGATCCACGGAGGAAACAGACGGGGCCGGGCAATCTGGACCTTCCATCTCGGTAGCTGGGTAACCATCGACCAGGCAGGAGAACTGCTGGGACCCAGAGCTTGCTGCTGCTTCAGGGTCCTCACCCCGCGTGGGGCTTCCCGCCGCTTAGCAAGGCTTGCTTGATTTGTAGGGGTCTGGGTCCTGCCGTCCACCCACCCAGGCTGGCTCCTGCTCGAGTTGCAGACGCCTGGGGGATTCTGCATGGCTGTAATGTGCAAGCATGCTGCCAGCCGATTTGTAGCTGACTTCCATAAAGGCTTGGTTTGCTTTTGCATTTCTTTGACTCTCTTTAGACATTTTAATTACTTGCAGGCTGGCTCTGAAGACACTTTATGGCTATTCCATCAGATCCATCACACCGTGTTAACTTAATTTGTAAGTGCCTTGGTTGCTGTGATGCCGTATTCTCCGCATCTGTCCCACCGGGCCTGTGTCTCTCCCACCTACCTGCCCTTTGGATCCAGCAGTTACATTATGCTTCACAGCTTGGTTCTGGTGTTCCTTTTTAAATAAAATGCGAGTTAATACAAAGCGAGGTGATTTAAAGAAGAGCTAGCGAGTGGCATCGGGGCACAAGGTCACGCTGAGAGGGTGGGGCCGAGGCAGAGGCAACGTGCCCCGTCGTCTTGCACCCCCCGGGGTCCCTGCTTCTCAGCCCTCACCCGAGTGTGGATGCTGCGGCAGCTGATGGCAGGCAGGTGCCCTCCGCCTCCTTGTACCTGGGAGTAACTGTGGCCCAATCAGACCGGCCACCTACAGGCGAGCACCCCAGATGTGGCCTCGAAGGCCGCCTTGGACCCAAGTTTTCCCTTGAGTTACTGCACACCTGCCTGCTCACCCCCTCTGGAGGCGGAGGGTGGTATGTTTGGTGTTGGTGAGGCTTCGGGGTTCTCTGTGTGCCTTGGTTTCCCTGTAAATCAGGAGTGAGCTTGCTCTTGGCCCAGCCGTTCCCGCTGACGGTGCTGCTAGGGGCCTCATTGTGTCCCTTGTGAATTCACATGTCAGAGCCCTAACCCTGGTTTCTCAGAGTGTGACCTTATTTGGAGATGGTGTCTTTAAAGAAGTAACCAAGTTAAAATGAGGTCATTAGGGTGGGCCCTGATCCAGTGTGACTGGGGTCCTTATCAGAAGACAGCCACGGAAGGACACAAGGAAAATGACACGTGCGCAGGAAGATGCTGTCTACAACCAAGGAGAGAGGCCCGGAACAATCCGCCCCTCCTGCCGATACCTGGAGCTCAGACTTCTGGCTTCCAGGAGCATGAGACAGTGTGTGTCTGTTGTTTAAGCCACCTGGCCTGGGGTACTTTGTCACAGCAGCCCTAGCAGACAAACCCTGGTGCCGAGGGGCCAAGAGCAGGCTGGAGACCTCCAGGCGGGGAGCCGGTGGTGGCCAGGGGGATGCAGGATGGAAACTCCAGCACCTCCTTCAGGTGGGGCCAGGCGAGGTGCAAACGTCCAGCGCTAGGTCAAGCCCTGGGACACGGGATAGCTCTGCTGACCACATGTGAACCCAGGAAATGAATATCTCCAGCAGGAGAAATTAAGGCATCTTCTTTGACCTGGAATTGCTGCAAGGCTGTGTGGGGGTGGCCCCAGAGTCGTGGGCTAGAGGTCCAGGCAGCCCAGCGCAAGCCCTTCCGGCCTCTTCCTGGTGAACATTGACATTATCTGGGGCCCCGCCTCTTGTCTGAGGTGATTGTAATTTGGTGGCAGTCTGGCTTTGGCACAGCGCAACTCAGGTGTGTCTCGCCCTTACCTGGAAGTGGTCTGTCTCTCTGTGCCCCTGACACAGCAATGGCGAGGTGAAGGATTTCATTTTCTAGTACTTTCCAGAATAACAGCTTTGGTTTTCTAGACTTTTTTTTTTAAAGCAGGAAGGACAAGCTACACAGGCTTTTGTTTGAATTGGATGTTTACCTTTGACAGGGAGTGTTCCCGCATTGAAGCTATAATACTTTGTACGAGGCACTTCATTATTTCCGCGGGCACCTGCGTATGATTTAATTAAGCTGGCGTGATTGCATTCTCTGGTTCCTGCTTTTTCCTGTCACCTTTATGAACTGATAGCTTCCTGATAGCTTGATAAAATCTCTAGGAAAAGGCGGCTTTAATGAATGTAGATATCCTTGCAATTTGCATTTGTAAGTGAATATTCTAGTAATGACTGAAGACAGAAAGTATAAAATTGAATTGATTAAGTCATTTTCCTGATAAAGACAAGACTTTTCCACCCAGGTGGTACATGCCGTTCCATTAACCTGTACCTTGCATTTCTTTTCATTTAAAATATCTTCCTGAAGGCTCAAGCTCTGGTCTTTGAGTTTAAAGTGGGGACAGTTTGGGATAGTACAGCGCCATCCTTCTCCATTTAGGAGACTGGATTCCAGCTAGTGATTGGGGCGCAAGCATCACGTATGTGAATTATGACATAAAAATAGCAGTTTTGGGCTGGGTGCGGTGGCTCACACCTGTAATCCTAGCACCTTGGGAGAATCACTTGAGGCCAGGCGTTTGAGACCAGCCTGGGGAACATAGCAAGACCCTGTCTTTACAAAAAAATAAGAAAAAAATAGCCAGGCATAGTGGCACGTGTGTGTAGTCCCAGCTACTCAGAAGGCCGAGGCAGGAGGAGGATCCCTTAAGCCCAGAAGCTTGAGGTTACAGTGAGCTGTGATGATACCACTGCACTCCAGCCTGGGAGACAGAGTGAGGCCCTGTCTCTAAAATGAATAAATAAATAAATAAATGGTTTTGTTTGATGTGTTAGTAGATGGGCTGTCACAGATGCAGTCCAGTAGTTTACAAGGAGCACTGTCATCATGGATATGAAACAGGAGTGGAGCGTTGATGTGGGTGGAATTATGTCCCCTCCCCAACCCCCGAAATTCATAAGTTGAACCTCTGATCCCCAGTACCTCGAAATGTGACTGTATTTGGAGACAGGGCTTTTGAAGAGGTAATTAAAGTAAAATGAGGCCATTAGGATGGTCCCTCACCCAATGACTGGGGTCCTTAGAAGAAGAGAGTGGGACACAGACACGCACAGAGGGACGACCACGTGAGGACACAGGGAGAAGGTGGCCGTCTGCAAGCCAAGGAGAGAGGCCTCGGGAGGAACCAGCCCTGCGACACCGTGATCTCAGCCTTCCACCCTGCAGGACTGTGGGACAGTAAACGTGCGTGGCAGTCTGCACCCGCGCTGACTCATGCAGGAGTCGAGACAGCCGAGTGATGTGCACAGCACCCGTGTCCCTAACGGTTCATGATCACACCGGTATTAAATGGTCGATGAGAATCGCGGCGGGCGAGGATCCCGCTCTGCTGCGTGCGCTGCGTATGTCTTGTTTAATTCTCCAGCTGCCTCGTCCAGCGCCGCGGGGCATGGACACCCACCTTCCAGACGAGGAAAGTGGCTCAGGGTGGAGCCCTGGCACTGGGCCCTGGCTCTACCCGACGTGCAGGACCCTCCCAGAGCCTGCATGGCCCTGGTCCCTGTGTCCTGGCGTCCTGTCGCATCCTGCTGGCACGTCCAGCCCTTCTGCACGTCCGTTGTGGGCAAGGGGGGAGGCCTGGAGAGGCCAGTTCCTGCAGCAGCCTCTCGCTGCAGAGCGCGGTGACACACTTCATCTTGTCACCATCGGGCATCCGTCCGTTCCAAGGCTTTCTTTTCCAGACAGCAGGAACACGCCGTCTCTTCCTCTGGGAAGCAGCACAGAGGCCACTTTCTCCCCACTGGCACCCCAGGGCTGGTTTGGGAAGGTGGCAGTGGGGCGCCGACTTGCCTGGCGGGGGGGGGTTCAGATGGAGCCACAGGTGTTTCCTGTTCCCTCACTAGGTACTCGGTGCCACCGTCTCTAGGGCCTGGGTGTTGGTTACCTGGAAGGACACGAGGAGTGGTGGCCTTCTGAAGGTGGTCAGCAGTGCCCCCCCCTTTGGAGTTAACAACGCATTTCTCCTTTCTGGGAAGGGGTGAGGCTGGCTTGGACAGCAGGGTGGACTAGGACGGGAGCTCAAGCAGTGATAGCTCTGCTTTGCCGGTACGTTCTCTTTCATACCATACCGTGGGTTTCATGGTCCTCCATGGTCCTCGGGGCTAAGGCCTGGGGCTTGCCCACCAGGCACCAGGGATGGGGCAGCACCCTGGATACCATCGTGCAGAGGGAGACGGAAACAGTGCCTGGGAGCCCTTCGGGGGGGTCACGCACCTGCTGGTGGCCAGTGGGAAGCCAGGTGTGAACAAGAAGAGGCTCAGGAACGAGGACCTAGAGTGAAGGAAGTGAGAGAAAACGAGTGTTTGGTGTCTTGGCCACATCTGTCTCGCACCCAGAGGGCCTTGT
>NW_012136081.1:3230706-3232733 GCF_000956105.1 Propithecus coquereli
GTGAATTCACATGTCAGAGCCCTAACCCTGGTTTCTCAGAGTGTGACCTTATTTGGAGATGGTGTCTTTAAAGAAGTAACCAAGTTAAAATGAGGTCATTAGGGTGGGCCCTGATCCAGTGTGACTGGGGTCCTTATCAGAAGACAGCCACGGAAGGACACAAGGAAAATGACACGTGCGCAGGAAGATGCTGTCTACAACCAAGGAGAGAGGCCCGGAACAATCCGCCCCTCCTGCCGATACCTGGAGCTCAGACTTCTGGCTTCCAGGAGCATGAGACAGTGTGTGTCTGTTGTTTAAGCCACCTGGCCTGGGGTACTTTGTCACAGCAGCCCTAGCAGACAAACCCTGGTGCCGAGGGGCCAAGAGCAGGCTGGAGACCTCCAGGCGGGGAGCCGGCGGTGGCCAGGGGGATGCAGGATGGAAACTCCAGCACCTCCTTCAGGTGGGGCCAGGCGAGGTGCAAACGTCCAGCGCTAGGTCAAGCCCTGGGACACGGGATAGCTCTGCTGACCACATGTGAACCCAGGAAATGAATATCTCCAGCAGGAGAAATTAAAGCATCTTCTTTGACCTGGAATTGCTGCAAGGCTGTGTGGGGGTGGCCCCAGAGTCGTGGGCTAGAGGTCCAGGCAGCCCAGCGCAAGCCCTTCCGGCCTCTTCCTGGTGAACATTGACATTATCTGGGGCCCCGCCTCTTGTCTGAGGTGATTGTAATTTGGTGGCAGTCTGGCTTTGGCACAGCGCAACTCAGGTGTGTCTCGCCCTTACCTGGAAGTGGTCTGTCTCTCTGTGCCCCTGACACAGCAATGGCGAGGTGAAGGATTTCATTTTCTAGTACTTTCCAGAATAACAGCTTTGGTTTTCTAGACTTTTTTTTTTAAAGCAGGAAGGACAAGCTACACAGGCTTTTGTTTGAATTGGATGTTTACCTTTGACAGGGAGTGTTCCCGCATTGAAGCTATAATACTTTGTACGAGGCACTTCATTATTTCCGCGGGCACCTGCGTATGATTTAATTAAGCTGGCGTGATTGCATTCTCTGGTTCCTGCTTTTTCCTGTCACCTTTATGAACTGATAGCTTCCTGATAGCTTGATAAAATCTCTAGGAAAAGGCGGCTTTAATGAATGTAGATATCCTTGCAATTTGCATTTGTAAGTGAATATTCTAGTAATGACTGAAGACAGAAAGTATAAAATTGAATTGATTAAGTCATTTTCCTGATAAAGACAAGACTTTTCCACCCAGGTGGTACATGCCGTTCCATTAACCTGTACCTTGCATTTCTTTTCATTTAAAATATCTTCCTGAAGGCTCAAGCTCTGGTCTTTGAGTTTAAAGTGGGGACAGTTTGGGATAGTACAGCGCCATCCTTCTCCATTTAGGAGACTGGATTCCAGCTAGTGATTGGGGCGCAAGCATCACGTATGTGAATTATGACATAAAAATAGCAGTTTTGGGCTGGGTGCGGTGGCTCACACCTGTAATCCTAGCACCTTGGGAGAATCACTTGAGGCCAGGCGTTTGAGACCAGCCTGGGGAACATAGCAAGACCCTGTCTTTACAAAAAAATAAGAAAAAAATAGCCAGGCATAGTGGCACGTGTGTGTAGTCCCAGCTACTCAGAAGGCCGAGGCAGGAGGAGGATCCCTTAAGCCCAGAAGCTTGAGGTTACAGTGAGCTGTGATGATACCACTGCACTCCAGCCTGGGAGACAGAGTGAGGCCCTGTCTCTAAAATGAATAAATAAATAAATAAATAGTTTTGTTTGATGTGTTAGTAGATGGGCTGTCACAGATGCAGTCCAGTAGTTTACAAGGAGCACTGTCATCATGGATATGAAACAGGAGTGGAGCGTTGATGTGGGTGGAATTATGTCCCCTCCCCAACCCCCGAAATTCATAAGTTGAACCTCTGATCCCCAGTACCTCGAAATGTGACTGTATTTGGAGACAGGGCTTTTGAAGAGGTAATTAAAGTAAAATGAGGCCATTAGGATGGTCCCTCACCCAATGACTGGGGTCC
>NW_012136081.1:3232783-3241030 GCF_000956105.1 Propithecus coquereli
GACCCGCTCTCAGCGTGGCCTCCTTGGGCGTCCTCTGGGCTGGTGGCTGTCTGGCAGGGAGGGAGCCAGGCGGCTTCCAGGAGGTGGGGCACAGACAGATGCCGCAGGTCTCCTAAGGCTGAGCCCAGGGGTGTCCTGGCTTCATTTCTCCCACAGTCTGTTGGTCCGAGGAATATTGAACAAGGGCTGAGAGGACAGAACGAGCCAGATTCAAGGAGACGGGAAATAAGACTCCGCCTCTGGGTGGAGGGAGTCGACAGAGGCCCAGCCACCTCGAATCCCTGCCGTGTGCGTAACCTGGTGTCTGCCTCGTACAGACCAGTGGGTGGGAGGCAGCCGCGGGGTGCGGTTTAACCACACGCTCTCTGAAGTTGGCCACCAGGTTTGCTCCTGCCACCACCAGCCAGCAGCCGTGTGACCATGGGAGGAAATTCAATCCCACGGCAGTTCTTTACTGTGCCAGGTCTGTGAGATGGGACAGTGACACCTGCCTCCATCGGATTGCTGTCTGGTTAAATGAAATAACACGTGAATAATGTGGCCTCAATTAGCATTAGCGACGACTGGCGCCAGCTGTGTGCAGGGGAGGGGCACCCCTGGGTGGCACATAGCGAAGGGGACTGATGCGCACCTGGTTGGTGATGCTTTCCTGCAGGAAGCAGGTGCAGATTGTGCTGAGGCCTGGAGCACAGGCCCCTGTGGGGGCTTAAGGCTGACGTCAGATGTCCGCTGGGGATGGACTGGGCAGCAGTGGGAGGGAGCTGGCAGGGTTTGCGAGAGGCGAGGAGGTAAGATCGCCAGGTCTCAGGAGTGAGCAGGATGATGGGGTTTAGGCGGAGGCGACGTGTTGAGGTGATTCCTCAGTTTCTAATGGGGGCAGGTGGATGGTGTCTGGAACTGTGCAGGGCCTGGGATTCGGCCCTGCAGGTCAGCCTGCCACGATTCTGTGATGCCAGGGGAAGACACGAAACCCCCGGATCAGAGACAAAGAGCAGCTCTTATAGCAACGCTGGGAGGCAGAGCGACAGCGGCTTCCCACAGCGTGATGTGCTACTGCACGGCCAGTTGCATTGTTGGGGAGGAACATTGAGTGTGGGGAGCCGGGATCTTCTGCAGTGAGCAGGGAGCACGCCTGCCCTTTGCTGCACAGGGAGACACCATCGCTGTGCAGACACCCTCGAGAACATAGTCCGGAGCAAGGCAATAGTGCCTCTGCCCACAAAACGCGTAGAAACACGAGCAACCCGCGAAGAACTGTCCCCCGACATTGTCTACCTCTCAGGTCTGTACATTCCCGGCCTGGGAAACCATGAAGAATTGTTCTGAGCAAAACACGACAGAGCCACGGAGAACTGTCCTGACCTCTGTCTACCCCACATCTGTACCATCCCGGCAGTTTTCTCGAGGGCGCTATTCTGTCGGCCGTGGTGATTCACCCGACAAACAGAGGTAGAGACCAAGCCGTTGCGTGTGTGTCGCGCAGCATGCGGTGACACGGCTCTCAGCAGGGCTGCGGTATTAACCTCATCCAGATGCCCAGGGCTCCGGATCCAGCTGGCTGAGCACATCCCATAGACCTTCAGGATTCCCTTAGAAACCAAGCGATGTTCTCCCCAGGTTTGCATTGGCCTTTCCACTTGGCTGAAGGTGTTACTAGTCCAGGGACAGCAGAGTGGGCTGGCCCTTGCACAGACTTCGCCTCGACCCACAAGGAAGGAGTGGAGGGCGCTGTCATCCGTGCTGCCCCGGGACAGTGAGCGGAGGCTGATCTGAGTGCCTTCTAGGGCTGCGGTGGTGACATTGATCACAGGGGCACCTTCCTCCACGTTTTCTAACTAGATGTCTGCTGTCCGTGAGTGCCTGTGGCATTCGTGTAAATAACGAGCCAGTTAACCCTCCAAAAGATTACCCGAGAACCGGGGACAGCTGCATTTTGGAGGGAACTTTGTAGTCATCTGAGGACTACACAGTGGACAGGGGCGTCCGCTTACACACTTGAAGGTCTCTCGTGACCCCTCTAAGGTGCAAGTGTCTGCGTCCTCAGGAGGGAAGAGAGTTAACACCTGGCTTCCACACAAGAAGCATAGCCCAGGGAGCGCAAGGAGCCCCTGGGCAGTAAGAGTTATTTACAATGGTTGGAGCCCCCCAAGTGGGACTAACCTCATCTGGGGGACAGAGGTTGTCAGTGCCGACAAATGGCCTCCCAGGTAGCTGAGAGACCTTAAGGTTCCTGGTTCAGTTAGAATAATTCAGTCCAGCCCGAGGGTCCAGCCTGTCCTATGTGTCCCTGCCTGTGACATTTGTCTGCTCCACCAAACGCCTGGCCAACCACTGCAGGAGTGGGGCTGGGGAGGCGTCAGCAGGTGTTGACTGTTTTGCACAAGAGGTGCAGGGGCGAAGCCGTCCCGCGCTAGTCCTCACGGGTTTCTCGGTAAGACTGAGGTGAGCGGCCATCGCGCTGTGGTCGGAGACAGCTGGCGGGGAAGGGCAGACGCACAGTCAGGAGTTCGCGGTGCTGCAGCACTCTGTGCCAGTGCATTGTCCTTCGTGTGGAATGCTCCGGGGTGACTCTGAAAGACGAGGGATTGTCCCTGTCCCCCTCCCTCCCCAGGTTCTCGGGTTGCTGCTCCACAGCCACGAAGTTGGCGTCTCATCCCAACACCTGCAACGTCACCTTCTCCCCTGTCACCCCCTACCTGCGCCCAGGTTTTCCATTCTGAAGGGCCAGGAGCAGGATGGATGGGGCATTTCACAAAGCTTGAAGACCCTTGTGTCCCCTACTTTGCCCCATGTGGGCCGCCGTGGGAGGGCTTGGTAAGCAGTGTCCGCTCCCTGCCAGGTGTGTGTTATCCTGAGACCCAAGACCACGTCAGTCAATGGGAGAATCCAGGCAGATGAACTTGAATTACGTGGCTGGGCTGTCACCTGCAGGGTGCACCAGCCAACCTGGCCTGGTGTTGCTGTTAGAGGAAAAAGGAGGCACCACACCCAGGAATGTCAATGTGGAATCCTGAGCTTTCAAAATCAGTCTGTGTCCTCCCCACCCGCCTCTTCCTGGCCGTTACTCAGGATGTGGCCAGGGGGAGATGGCCCCTTCCTGGCGACAGGCCACATTTGGTGATCAGACTTTCCTACTAAGGACCAGGAGGGGCAAGGGAAGGAGAGTCAGAAATCCTTTGAGCCGGTTTTTGTAGAGGCCATTCCAATGCTCAGCAGTCCCTGTGGAGGGGAGGGCGTGTGGGGGGTCCATGGAATGTCTTGAATGTCAGCCCACTGCTGAGTGGCTTTGGTGATACAGGTGCACCATCATCAGGGTGTAGATGATGGTCAAGCTGAGGGCACGTTGCCACAGGTCAGTTTCAAGAGCCACCATGGTGTGGCCGGAGTTGGCCGAGCAGATTGGAACAGCAGCGTTGCAGCCTATAAAGGTGTCAGCCGTGGTGCGGCAGCACCAGTAGCCCCAAGGGTGGGGCAAGCACAGTCTCAATGTCATTGATCTGCCCACAGTGGCCAGGGCGATGAGCCTGCCCTCACTGAGGGACAGCCGTGTTGGCTCTGGGCAGGAGGCAGCCTGGCGTGCAGCGGTGGCCTCTGCCGCAGACCATGGAGTGCGTCACTCGCACCCAGACGCTGATGGACGCGGCGCTGTCAGGTGCAGTGGTGGGTCCGGGCAGTAGGGGCGGCCTCTGGGCCGTGCAGGCCCGAGTCAGCAGCTGATGCCAGTCAGTCTCCTAGAGCTACGGTCCCCCCGACCCCCCGCCCCCAGACCCCAATACCGGGCTGCAGCCTGATAGGGACTGGGCTGCAGAGCTCCCAACCCCGCCCCCACTTCCGGTCCATGGAAAAATTGTCTTCCATGAAACCAGTCCCTGGTGCCACCGTCCTAGAGAACAAGTGGGACCTTAGCAGGGCACCTACCTGCTGACCCAGACAGTTCAGTTGGCCGCCATGGCTCGTTTCCCCCACGGGCAGCTCCAGAGGGCGCCGTCTTTAATCTGCTCAGCTGTCGAGTTCCAAGGGGCAGACCAAGCCGCTAGCTGCCAGCAGTTGCCCCTGAGTTGGTAAAAACAAAACAAAGGTCATCGAGGGGAGAGTGGCCTGAGCGCTGCCCACGGAGTGGCGTGACCATGTCCACTCCTAGTCCTGCACGGGTGCCCTGAGCTGGACGGCCTCAGCAGCCCCGTGGGTCCCGTGGGCTGCAGCGTGGCTGAGCCGTTGGCGAGCTCCGCCCAACATGAAGAGGGGGACTCTGGCTCGAGGGCCCCATTGAGCCAGTGATGTCTGAGTGATGATATGGGAGCTGGAGGTTCTCGTGGGGAGCCACGATGCCCTGTGGCCGGCGTGGTTCAGGCTAGAGTAGACTGTTACCATTTGACAGTTGAGACGTGTGGGCCCGTCCTGTCTCTTTGGCCATCGAGTCAGAGCTGGCTCACCGGAAAATGGGAGTATCAGGCCTGAAAATCACGGGGTCTCCGTGGATCAGGCATTCAGTCTCGAAAACAGCCCAGTGACGGGTGGGTAGAGAGGCCTTGATCTCAGATTTCTGGCCTCCCGGGCTGTGAGACGTCAGTTTCTGCCGTTGTTGCTCCAGCTCCAGTTTGTGGTACTTTGTTCTGGTGGCCCCAGGAAACTAATACGTCTTCAAGGCTGTTTGCTCTGCACGCGTGTCTGAAAAGATAACATGGAACAGACCATCGCTGTGTGTCTTCACCACATGCGTGGGATACGGGAGCCCCCAGGAGAACCTTCTGCTGGCAGATGGGCAGCGGTGCCACTGTGGACACAGGAGCCCGGAAGAGGCTCAGACTGGAGGGAATGTTTTCTACGGCCTCAGCCCTGCGGCAGGACTGCAGAAGCAGCCTCTGGAACCTGCAGGGTTGCAGACTTCTGTTCCTTCACAGGAGCGGAGCTGCTTGTTGTCCTCGCAGCCATCCTGGGGGCCGGTGTGGCAGGGAGGGACCCCAGCAGGGCCGCTGAGGGGCATGCTTCTCCCTGAGGTCGGGCCACGCTGTGATCCAGGTGGTGCATTGAAACCCCAGATTTATTTCTGAAATATAAATTCCACTTCCCCCTTACCCCACCAGAGATTCTGACTGTGGAGATCTGAGTCTAGTGGGACTCGGGACCTGGGCATCCTACGGCTCCCCAGGGGGGTCTGGCGAGGGTCACTGGTGCGCAGCCCACACCTGTGGCTCCTTTTTTGCACTGGTGCTGTTAACACATAAGGTGTCGGGAGTTGCCTTAGATGGGGAGGATTCCAGATCTTCCCCTGGGGTGGGTGTCTTGCCAGGACACCTTTGCTCTGATTTCCTACCAGCAGTATCCGGCATTTTCCTCCTGCCCGTGGCCACTCGGATTGTTTTCTCTGGTGCCGAGATCATCTCATTGTCGAGATGAGACTCTGACCTCAACTTCATTCCTCTGAGACCCTGTGTCTTTGCTGTTCCTAAAGGTCACGCATGCTTGCTAGCCAGGGGCTCTTGTGCACATGAGCGTGACGTCCTGAAGGATGTGGGGCCGGCTGGACTGGGAGGGGAGGCGCTGCCCCCCAGAAACTCACTTTCTAAGAGGAAAGTGCAGCTGGGAAAACACAGGCCATTTCCCCTCCTGCAGAGGGGTCGAAGTTTACTCCTTTGTGGAAGAACAGCCTTTCCCCAGCTGCCACCCCACCTGGTGGGTCTCAGGGAACGAGAGTGGCGGAGATCGTCCACTTCTAGGTCTCCCGGCTCGGTGGGCAGGTCTGCGGTTCTTAAACTTCAGTGCACGAAAGCAGCACCCGAGGAGCTGAGCTTTTGGGGTGCGGCCTGGGAGTCTCCAGGTTTAAGAAGCATCTTCTTCCTCCCTCCCTCCATCCTCCGCCCTAACCGGCTCATCCTGGTGGAGTGTTCTGTGGACTGCATTTTGGAAAAGAACAATACCATGTTTAAAAATCTATTTTAAATCGTCGCTAACTTTCAGGTAAAAGTCAACTCTCTCTTTTTAATATACTTTCTTCAATTGTATTTAAAAACGCTTATTGGTAGATTCTTCCCTCCATTTTCTATTCTCCCTTTGTAGAACTTATTTTAGTTATACTTTCACGTTCTTGGACTGATCCTGTTATAGCATTACCTCTTCTCTCCTGTTTTCCCTCGCTCTGCCTTTTGTGTTCTGATTTCTGGAAGATTCCCTTGATTTTATCTCCCTGGCCTTCTGCAATCAGATCATTTGCGGTGTCGGGTGGTCTTGGCTGTTCATACTCAAGCCAGGCTGTTGGAAATAGGATCGGAAGATGGGCATGGCTAACACCTGCAGGCTGGTGGGCGTCTCCTAGAGGGGTCAGAGGGCTTTCTGGCCATTTCACCGGGGGCCTCAAGTTGCTTGTCTTCGTGCATCTCTTCTCTGGATTTGTCAGGTTCTCCGCAGAGGTCTGGAGTTCTGGGATCCAAAGGAGAGGGGGCCGGGGCAGGGGGGCAGAAATCTCTCTGTTCTGTGCATGGACTTTTACCCCACCTCCCTGGTGCCCGCACGGTCCTGCATCCCCAAGTTCAGGGTCTCACTGCAGAAAGTCACTTTTCTTTCTCTCACCTGGGCACGGAGTGAGGGCAGTTACCTGGCTGCCACATTAGAGGACTGGATTCAGGGATCCAATTGCTGCCTTGACAAACTTTGCCCCAGTCTTCCTGCCTTTAGCCCATTGGGAGGAACGATTCAATTCCCAAGCCTTTCTGGAATTCTGTGCCACAAACGGGCTTCTGCAGCCTCCCCTCGGTGGCCTTGGGACTGGGTGTGTTCAGGACGGCCAAGGCTGTCATACTCTGAATCCTCTACCATCTCTGGGTTGCTTTCCCTCCCTGCATTTCTACCTGTCCTTGTGTTTATGTGCCTCAAAAATAAAACCCCTTTGCCACATTTTTTTTGTGTGTGCAATTTCGAGAGGGAGCAGGGGTGAGGACAGTTGCCACGTGGACATGGAAGGTCGCTTTACAGCCAGAAATAGAGTGGACACGGACGAGCCTGTGCAGGTGTCAGTGGAGGGGCAGAGGCTGTGTGATGTTCTGTCCCTGCCCTGTGAGCTTCTGCTCCCTGCCCTCTGGTCTGCTGAAGCGTCAGAGGTGGCGGCTGGTGACAGCACCAACCTCACTGGGTTGTAGCTCCTGCACTTCCTAAAAGTTTCATTCCTGGGCTGGAGTTAATTTGATCCACGTGGGCGTGTGGGCTAGTGCGGTGACAGGTGTTTTTCAAAGATGCCATCTGTAGGTGTTTTCTAGAAGCCTCTATCTATTTTAATTAGGAATTGAACTCTTTTTGCCTTTTGTTTTTTGGTCCTTTTTTTTTTTTTGTAACTGGGCTTTCGCTGTGGACTTCTCAGCGTTGTATGAAGCATTGCTGGATGAGGTCAGGGTAAAGAACTTGGGGTTTTGCTTTCCCTCTGCTCCTACCCTGGTAAGAAAAGCTGTATTAACTGTCCAGATCATAAATTAACAAAGCTAGTCACCTCCTCCATCTTTTTCTGTGGAAATCGCTTCCTCTGTTCTCTTCACTTCCGTCCTGTACCTGTCGATAAAGACCAGCAGCAGGTGGGGGCGTTTAAATAGAGAACAGCACAGATTCTATGCCCTGTGGCGTGTTCTCATAAATAACAGGTGTTGGCAGGTGCGTCTGGATGAGGCGTTGTCATGGGTACGTCTGGAGTGAGGATACCCAGAGCCGTTTGCCTCTGAGTAACTTTTTTCTGCAACTGCAGAAAGAAGATAATGACATTTGTCCCCAGGAAAGTCGGCAAAATGCTTTGTTACTCCCACGTGGCAGGCAGGGGACAACGTGGTTGTGGCTGTCAGCTCCGGGGAAGTCCTGTGCCCACTGGGTCCCTAATTGGCCAGCAGAGCTTTTCATGAACTTGGACTTGGGGGCTCTTGTGGAGAGGTGGCCTCTCAGTTACTGAGGTCATCTTTCATTTCTCTCAGCAATGTTTTGTCATTTTCAGTGTGTATATAGGTCTTTCACCTATTTTGCCAGATTTTTCCCTAAGCATATTATATTTTTTGTTCGCATTTGTAAATTGTATTGTTTTTAATTTTCAACTTCCAATTGTTCATTGCAATTATATAGAAACACAATTGATTGTTTCATCTTCATCTTGTATCCTCCCATCTTGCTAACATCACTTACTAGTTTTAGTAGATTTTTCAAGGATGACGATGAATTTTCGACGTGGACAATCGTGTTGTCTGCAAGTAAAGATAGTTTTATTTCTTCCAATCTGGA
>NW_012136081.1:3241080-3323132 GCF_000956105.1 Propithecus coquereli
GACCCGCTCTCAGCGTGGCCTCCTTGGGCGTCCTCTGGGCTGGTGGCTGTCTGGCAGGGAGGGAGCCAGGCGGCTTCCAGGAGGTGGGGCACAGACAGATGCCGCAGGTCTCCTAAGGCTGAGCCCAGGGGTGTCCTGGCTTCATTTCTCCCACAGTCTGTTGGTCCGAGGAATATTGAACAAGGGCTGAGAGGACAGAACGAGCCAGATTCAAGGAGACGGGAAATAAGACTCCGCCTCTGGGTGGAGGGAGTCGACAGAGGCCCAGCCACCTCGAATCCCTGCCGTGTGCGTAACCTGGTGTCTGCCTCGTACAGACCAGTGGGTGGGAGGCAGCCGCGGGGTGCGGTTTAACCACACGCTCTCTGAAGTTGGCCACCAGGTTTGCTCCTGCCACCACCAGCCAGCAGCCGTGTGACCATGGGAGGAAATTCAATCCCACGGCAGTTCTTTACTGTGCCAGGTCTGTGAGATGGGACAGTGACACCTGCCTCCATCGGATTGCTGTCTGGTTAAATGAAATAACACGTGAATAATGTGGCCTCAATTAGCATTAGCGACGACTGGCGCCAGCTGTGTGCAGGGGAGGGGCACCCCTGGGTGGCACATAGCGAAGGGGACTGATGCGCACCTGGTTGGTGATGCTTTCCTGCAGGAAGCAGGTGCAGATTGTGCTGAGGCCTGGAGCACAGGCCCCTGTGGGGGCTTAAGGCTGACGTCAGATGTCCGCTGGGGATGGACTGGGCAGCAGTGGGAGGGAGCTGGCAGGGTTTGCGAGAGGCGAGGAGGTAAGATCGCCAGGTCTCAGGAGTGAGCAGGATGATGGGGTTTAGGCGGAGGCGACGTGTTGAGGTGATTCCTCAGTTTCTAATGGGGGCAGGTGGATGGTGTCTGGAACTGTGCAGGGCCTGGGATTCGGCCCTGCAGGTCAGCCTGCCACGATTCTGTGATGCCAGGGGAAGACACGAAACCCCCGGATCAGAGACAAAGAGCAGCTCTTATAGCAACGCTGGGAGGCAGAGCGACAGCGGCTTCCCACAGCGTGATGTGCTACTGCACGGCCAGTTGCATTGTTGGGGAGGAACATTGAGTGTGGGGAGCCGGGATCTTCTGCAGTGAGCAGGGAGCACGCCTGCCCTTTGCTGCACAGGGAGACACCATCGCTGTGCAGACACCCTCGAGAACATAGTCCGGAGCAAGGCAATAGTGCCTCTGCCCACAAAACGCGTAGAAACACGAGCAACCCGCGAAGAACTGTCCCCCGACATTGTCTACCTCTCAGGTCTGTACATTCCCGGCCTGGGAAACCATGAAGAATTGTTCTGAGCAAAACACGACAGAGCCACGGAGAACTGTCCTGACCTCTGTCTACCCCACATCTGTACCATCCCGGCAGTTTTCTCGAGGGCGCTATTCTGTCGGCCGTGGTGATTCACCCGACAAACAGAGGTAGAGACCAAGCCGTTGCGTGTGTGTCGCGCAGCATGCGGTGACACGGCTCTCAGCAGGGCTGCGGTATTAACCTCATCCAGATGCCCAGGGCTCCGGATCCAGCTGGCTGAGCACATCCCATAGACCTTCAGGATTCCCTTAGAAACCAAGCGATGTTCTCCCCAGGTTTGCATTGGCCTTTCCACTTGGCTGAAGGTGTTACTAGTCCAGGGACAGCAGAGTGGGCTGGCCCTTGCACAGACTTCGCCTCGACCCACAAGGAAGGAGTGGAGGGCGCTGTCATCCGTGCTGCCCCGGGACAGTGAGCGGAGGCTGATCTGAGTGCCTTCTAGGGCTGCGGTGGTGACATTGATCACAGGGGCACCTTCCTCCACGTTTTCTAACTAGATGTCTGCTGTCCGTGAGTGCCTGTGGCATTCGTGTAAATAACGAGCCAGTTAACCCTCCAAAAGATTACCCGAGAACCGGGGACAGCTGCATTTTGGAGGGAACTTTGTAGTCATCTGAGGACTACACAGTGGACAGGGGCGTCCGCTTACACACTTGAAGGTCTCTCGTGACCCCTCTAAGGTGCAAGTGTCTGCGTCCTCAGGAGGGAAGAGAGTTAACACCTGGCTTCCACACAAGAAGCATAGCCCAGGGAGCGCAAGGAGCCCCTGGGCAGTAAGAGTTATTTACAATGGTTGGAGCCCCCCAAGTGGGACTAACCTCATCTGGGGGACAGAGGTTGTCAGTGCCGACAAATGGCCTCCCAGGTAGCTGAGAGACCTTAAGGTTCCTGGTTCAGTTAGAATAATTCAGTCCAGCCCGAGGGTCCAGCCTGTCCTATGTGTCCCTGCCTGTGACATTTGTCTGCTCCACCAAACGCCTGGCCAACCACTGCAGGAGTGGGGCTGGGGAGGCGTCAGCAGGTGTTGACTGTTTTGCACAAGAGGTGCAGGGGCGAAGCCGTCCCGCGCTAGTCCTCACGGGTTTCTCGGTAAGACTGAGGTGAGCGGCCATCGCGCTGTGGTCGGAGACAGCTGGCGGGGAAGGGCAGACGCACAGTCAGGAGTTCGCGGTGCTGCAGCACTCTGTGCCAGTGCATTGTCCTTCGTGTGGAATGCTCCGGGGTGACTCTGAAAGACGAGGGATTGTCCCTGTCCCCCTCCCTCCCCAGGTTCTCGGGTTGCTGCTCCACAGCCACGAAGTTGGCGTCTCATCCCAACACCTGCAACGTCACCTTCTCCCCTGTCACCCCCTACCTGCGCCCAGGTTTTCCATTCTGAAGGGCCAGGAGCAGGATGGATGGGGCATTTCACAAAGCTTGAAGACCCTTGTGTCCCCTACTTTGCCCCATGTGGGCCGCCGTGGGAGGGCTTGGTAAGCAGTGTCCGCTCCCTGCCAGGTGTGTTATCCTGAGACCCAAGACCACGTCAGTCAATGGGAGAATCCAGGCAGATGAACTTGAATTACGTGGCTGGGCTGTCACCTGCAGGGTGCACCAGCCAACCTGGCCTGGTGTTGCTGTTAGAGGAAAAAGGAGGCACCACACCCAGGAATGTCAATGTGGAATCCTGAGCTTTCAAAATCAGTCTGTGTCCTCCCCACCCGCCTCTTCCTGGCCGTTACTCAGGATGTGGCCAGGGGGAGATGGCCCCTTCCTGGCGACAGGCCACATTTGGTGATCAGACTTTCCTACTAAGGACCAGGAGGGGCAAGGGAAGGAGAGTCAGAAATCCTTTGAGCCGGTTTTTGTAGAGGCCATTCCAATGCTCAGCAGTCCCTGTGGAGGGGAGGGCGTGTGGGGGGTCCATGGAATGTCTTGAATGTCAGCCCACTGCTGAGTGGCTTTGGTGATACAGGTGCACCATCATCAGGGTGTAGATGATGGTCAAGCTGAGGGCACGTTGCCACAGGTCAGTTTCAAGAGCCACCATGGTGTGGCCGGAGTTGGCCGAGCAGATTGGAACAGCAGCGTTGCAGCCTATAAAGGTGTCAGCCGTGGTGCGGCAGCACCAGTAGCCCCAAGGGTGGGGCAAGCACAGTCTCAATGTCATTGATCTGCCCACAGTGGCCAGGGCGATGAGCCTGCCCTCACTGAGGGACAGCCGTGTTGGCTCTGGGCAGGAGGCAGCCTGGCGTGCAGCGGTGGCCTCTGCCGCAGACCATGGAGTGCGTCACTCGCACCCAGACGCTGATGGACGCGGCGCTGTCAGGTGCAGTGGTGGGTCCGGGCAGTAGGGGCGGCCTCTGGGCCGTGCAGGCCCGAGTCAGCAGCTGATGCCAGTCAGTCTCCTAGAGCTACGGTCCCCCCGACCCCCCGCCCCCAGACCCCAATACCGGGCTGCAGCCTGATAGGGACTGGGCTGCAGAGCTCCCAACCCCGCCCCCACTTCCGGTCCATGGAAAAATTGTCTTCCATGAAACCAGTCCCTGGTGCCACCGTCCTAGAGAACAAGTGGGACCTTAGCAGGGCACCTACCTGCTGACCCAGACAGTTCAGTTGGCCGCCATGGCTCGTTTCCCCCACGGGCAGCTCCAGAGGGCGCCGTCTTTAATCTGCTCAGCTGTCGAGTTCCAAGGGGCAGACCAAGCCGCTAGCTGCCAGCAGTTGCCCCTGAGTTGGTAAAAACAAAACAAAGGTCATCGAGGGGAGAGTGGCCTGAGCGCTGCCCACGGAGTGGCGTGACCATGTCCACTCCTAGTCCTGCACGGGTGCCCTGAGCTGGACGGCCTCAGCAGCCCCGTGGGTCCCGTGGGCTGCAGCGTGGCTGAGCCGTTGGCGAGCTCCGCCCAACATGAAGAGGGGGACTCTGGCTCGAGGGCCCCATTGAGCCAGTGATGTCTGAGTGATGATATGGGAGCTGGAGGTTCTCGTGGGGAGCCACGATGCCCTGTGGCCGGCGTGGTTCAGGCTAGAGTAGACTGTTACCATTTGACAGTTGAGACGTGTGGGCCCGTCCTGTCTCTTTGGCCATCGAGTCAGAGCTGGCTCACCGGAAAATGGGAGTATCAGGCCTGAAAATCACGGGGTCTCCGTGGATCAGGCATTCAGTCTCGAAAACAGCCCAGTGACGGGTGGGTAGAGAGGCCTTGATCTCAGATTTCTGGCCTCCCGGGCTGTGAGACGTCAGTTTCTGCCGTTGTTGCTCCAGCTCCAGTTTGTGGTACTTTGTTCTGGTGGCCCCAGGAAACTAATACGTCTTCAAGGCTGTTTGCTCTGCACGCGTGTCTGAAAAGATAACATGGAACAGACCATCGCTGTGTGTCTTCACCACATGCGTGGGATACGGGAGCCCCCAGGAGAACCTTCTGCTGGCAGATGGGCAGCGGTGCCACTGTGGACACAGGAGCCCGGAAGAGGCTCAGACTCGAGGGAATGTTTTCTACGGCCTCAGCCCTGCGGCAGGACTGCAGAAGCAGCCTCTGGAACCTGCAGGGTTGCAGACTTCTGTTCCTTCACAGGAGCGGAGCTGCTTGTTGTCCTCGCAGCCATCCTGGGGGCCGGTGTGGCAGGGAGGGACCCCAGCAGGGCCGCTGAGGGGCATGCTTCTCCCTGAGGTCGGGCCACGCTGTGATCCAGGTGGTGCATTGAAACCCCAGATTTATTTCTGAAATATAAATTCCACTTCCCCCTTACCCCACCAGAGATTCTGACTGTGGAGATCTGAGTCTGGTGGGACTCGGGACCTGGGCATCCTACGGCTCCCCAGGGGCGTCTGGCGAGGGTCACTGGTGCGCAGCCCACACCTGTGGCTCCTTTTTTGCACTGGTGCTGTTAACGCATAAGGTGTCGGGAGTTGCCTTAGATGGGGAGGATTCCAGATCTTCCCCTGGGGTGGGTGTCTTGCCAGGATACCTTTGCTCTGATTTCCTACCAGCAGTATCCGGCATTTTCCTCCTGCCCGTGGCCACTCGGATTGTTTTCTCTGGTGCCGAGATCATCTCATTGTCGAGATGAGACTCCGACCTCAACTTCATTCCTCTGAGACCCTGTGTCTTTGCTGTTCCTAAAGGTCACGCATACTTGCTAGCCAGGGGCTCTTGTGCACATGAGCGTGACGTCCTGAAGGATGTGGGGCCGGCTGGACTGGGAGGGGAGGCGCTGCCCCCCAGAAACTCACTTTCTAAGAGGAAAGTGCAGCTGGGAAAACACAGGCCATTTCCCCTCCTGCAGAGGGGTCGAAGTTTACTCCTTTGTGGAAGAACAGCCTTTCCCCAGCTGCCACCCCACCTGGTGGGTCTCAGGGAACGAGAGTGGCGGAGATCGTCCACTTCTAGGTCTCCCGGCTCGGTGGGCAGGTCTGCGGTTCTTAAACTTCAGTGCACGAAAGCAGCACCCGAGGAGCTGAGCTTTTGGGGTGCGGCCTGGGAGTCTCCAGGTTTAAGAAGCATCTTCTTCCTCCCTCCCTCCATCCTCCGCCCTAACCGGCTCATCCTGGTGGAGTGTTCTGTGGACTGCATTTTGGAAAAGAACAATACCATGTTTAAAAATCTATTTTAAATCGTCGCTAACTTTCAGGTAAAAGTCAACTCTCTCTTTTTAATATACTTTCTTCAATTGTATTTAAAAATGCTTATTGGTAGATTCTTCCCTCCATTTTCTATTCTCCCTTTGTAGAACTTATTTTAGTTATACTTTCACGTTCTTGGACTGATCCTGTTATAGCATTACCTCTTCTCTCCTGTTTTCCCTCGCTCTGCCTTTTGTGTTCTGATTTCTGGAAGATTCCCTTGATTTTATCTCCCTGGCCTTCTGCAATCAGATCATTTGCGGTGTCGGGTGGTCTTGGCTGTTCATACTCAAGCCAGGCTGTTGGAAATAGGATCGGAAGATGGGCATGGCTAACACCTGCAGGCTGGTGGGCGTCTCCTAGAGGGGTCAGAGGGCTTTCTGGCCATTTCACCGGGGGCCTCAAGTTGCTTGTCTTCGTGCATCTCTTCTCTGGATTTGTCAGGTTCTCCGCAGAGGTCTGGAGTTCTGGGATCCAAAGGAGAGGGGGCCGGGGCAGGGGGGCAGAAATCTCTCTGTTCTGTGCATGGACTTTTATCCCACCTCCCTGGTGCCCGCACGGTCCTGCATCCCCAAGTTCAGGGTCTCACTGCAGAAAGTCACTTTTCTTTCTCTCACCTGGGCACGGAGTGAGGGCAGTTACCTGGCTGCCACATTAGAGGACTGGATTCAGGGATCCAATTGCTGCCTTGACAAACTTTGCCCCAGTCTTCCTGCCTTTAGCCCATTGGGAGGAACGATTCAATTCCCAAGCCTTTCTGGAATTCTGTGCCACAAACGGGCTTCTGCAGCCTCCCCTCGGTGGCCTTGGGACTGGGTGTGTTCAGGACGGCCAAGGCTGTCATACTCTGAATCCTCTACCATCTCTGGGTTGCTTTCCCTCCCTGCATTTCTACCTGTCCTTGTGTTTATGTGCCTCAAAAATAAAACCCCTTTGCCACATTTTTTTTGTGTGTGCAATTTCGAGAGGGAGCAGGGGTGAGGACAGTTGCCACGTGGACATGGAAGGTCGCTTTACAGCCAGAAATAGAGTGGACACGGACGAGCCTGTGCAGGTGTCAGTGGAGGGGCAGAGGCTGTGTGATGTTCTGTCCCTGCCCTGTGAGCTTCTGCTCCCTGCCCTCTGGTCTGCTGAAGCGTCAGAGGTGGCGGCTGGTGACAGCACCAACCTCACTGGGTTGTAGCTCCTGCACTTCCTAAAAGTTTCATTCCTGGGCTGGAGTTAATTTGATCCACGTGGGCGTGTGGGCTAGTGCGGTGACAGGTGTTTTTCAAAGATGCCATCTGTAGGTGTTTTCTAGAAGCCTCTATCTATTTTAATTAGGAATTGAACTCTTTTTGCCTTTTGTTTTTTGGTCCTTTTTTTTTTTTTGTAACTGGGCTTTCGCTGTGGACTTCTCAGCGTTGTATGAAGCATTGCTGGATGAGGTCAGGGTAAAGAACTTGGGGTTTTGCTTTCCCTCTGCTCCTACCCTGGTAAGAAAAGCTGTATTAACTGTCCAGATCATAAATTAACAAAGCTAGTCACCTCCTCCATCTTTTTCTGTGGAAATCGCTTCCTCTGTTCTCTTCACTTCCGTCCTGTACCTGTCGATAAAGACCAGCAGCAGGTGGGGGCGTTTAAATAGAGAACAGCACAGATTCTATGCCCTGTGGCGTGTTCTCATAAATAACAGGTGTTGGCAGGTGCGTCTGGATGAGGCGTTGTCATGGGTACGTCTGGAGTGAGGATACCCAGAGCCGTTTGCCTCTGAGTAACTTTTTTCTGCAACTGCAGAAAGAAGATAATGACATTTGTCCCCAGGAAAGTCGGCAAAATGCTTTGTTACTCCCACGTGGCAGGCAGGGGACAACGTGGTTGTGGCTGTCAGCTCCGGGGAAGTCCTGTGCCCACTGGGTCCCTAATTGGCCAGCAGAGCTTTTCATGAACTTGGACTTGGGGGCTCTTGTGGAGAGGTGGCCTCTCAGTTACTGAGGTCATCTTTCATTTCTCTCAGCAATGTTTTGTCATTTTCAGTGTGTATATAGGTCTTTCACCTATTTTGCCAGATTTTTCCCTAAGCATATTATATTTTTTGTTGGCATTTGTAAATTGTATTGTTTTTAATTTTCAACTTCCAATTGTTCATTGCAATTATATAGAAACACAATTGATTGTTTCATCTTCATCTTGTATCCTCCCATCTTGCTAACATCACTTACTAGTTTTAGTAGATTTTTCAAGGATGACGATGAATTTTCGACGTGGACAATCGTGTTGTCTGCAAGTAAAGATAGTTTTATTTCTTCCAATCTGGAAGCATTGTGTTTATTTTTCTTGTGTTGTTGAGGAGAAGCTCTGAGAGTGGATGTTCCTGGCATGTCCCTGATCTTGGGGAAATGTGTCAGTCTCTGCCATGGAGTGTGATGACAACCAGGTGATTCACACGGATGCCCCTCAGGCCGGGCAAGTTCCCTTCGGGTCCTAGTCTGTTGATGGATTTCGTCCCAAATCTGTGTTAGAGTTTATCAAGTGCTTTTTTCTATACCTGTTCAGATCATACGGTTTTTATTTGTTTGTTACTATGGTGAATTACATTGATTTTCAAACTTTAAATCAACCTTGTTTTCCTGATAATCCCACGTGGTCATGAGGTAGTATCCTTCAGGTATATAGTTGGATTCAATTTCCTAAGGATTCGTTTCGACTTTCTGCATCCGTGTTCACAAAGGATGCTGGCCTGTCTTTTCTTCTTAGTGTCAGCCAATATTGGCCTCATAGAATGAATTGGGAGGTTTCCTCCTTTTCGATTTTCTGGACAAAAATTAATATAACCATTCTAGCTTTCTTTTGATTAATATTAACCTGGTATGCCTTTTTCTATCCACTTGCTTTTTGTGAACTTTTGCCTTTATTTTTAAGGTGTATTTCTTTTTAAAAACATTTTTGGTTTTGGTGAAATATGCATAGCATCATATTTATCATCGTGACCATTCAGAAGTGTACAATTCAGTGTTATTAAACACATTTACAATGTTGTGAAACCATCACCACTCTCTGTACCTATAACTTTTTTGTCATCCCCAACAAAATTCTGTCGCCATTAAAGGATAGTTCCCCTCCCCCATCCCCTGGTGACCACCATTCTACTTTCTCTCTCTGTGAATTTGGCTGTTTTTGATACTTGTATAAGTGGAATCCTAGAGATTTCTCCTTCTGTGTCTGTTTATTTCACTTAGCATATTTTCAAGGTCTGTTCATGTTGTGGCATATGTCAGAATTTCCTTCTTTTTGATGACTGAATAGTATTCCACTACATGGGTAGACCACGTTTGGTGTATCTGTCCATCAGTTGATAGATGAACTGGTTGTTTCTACCTTTGCCTTTGAGAATAATGTTGCTATGAACATTAGTGCACGAATATCTTTCCCAGTCTCTTCTCTCATTTCTTTTAGATTTATACCTAGCAGTGGAATTGTTGGGTTGTATCTTATTCTATGTTTATTCTTTTGGGAAACCACCACACTGTTTTCCACGGGAGTGGGTTATTTTTGTTTAAGATGCGTTTCTTATGGAGAACGTAGAGTTTTGTCACATATAATGTGAAAACTGGTAATGGTTTGATTTAAATCTATCATCTTACCACTTGTTTTGCTCCATTTGTTCTTCATTGTCCTCTCTTTTTCTGCTGTCTTTTAGATTCATAGAAAAATTTTATGATTCTATTTAATCTCTTGTTGACTTGTTAGCTATTACTTTTTTTGTTATCTAAATGGTTGCTTTAGAGTTTATAGTGTAAATCTTTGTCTTTTTTTTTTGAGATGGGTCTTCTCTGTTCCCCAGGTTAGTCTTGGACTCCTGGGCTCAAGGATCCTCCCACCTTGGCCTCCAGAGTAGCTGGAACTACAGGTGCACACCTGGCTTAAATCTTGATCTTATTATAGCCTGTTATCAAGTAGTAGTATACCCGTTCATGTAAGTGTAAGAACTTTACAATCATACACTTCCATTTTGCCCTCCCAACCTTTGTGCTATTGTTGTCATACATATTTTTCTACATATGTTATAAACCCTGCACTACATGCTACATTTTTGTTTCAACAGTCAATTATTTTAAAGAGGTTTAAATAAGAAAAAACTCATATGTTTATTTTTTTGATTACCATTTCCATTTGTCTTCATTCTTTTGTGTGTGTGTGTGTGTTTTTTTTTTTTAGATAGAGTCTTGCTCTGTTGCCTGGGGTAGAGTGCAGTGGTGTCATCATAGCTCACTGCAGCCACTCAAGCAGTCCCAGCCTCTGCCTCCTGAGTAGCTGGAGCTACAGGAGCATGCCAGTAGAGACAGGGTCTAGCTGTGTTGCTCAGGCTGATCTCAAACTCTTGGCCTCAAGGGATCCTCCCACCTTGGCCTCCCAAAGTGCCAGGATTATAGGCGTGAGCCACCGTGCCTGGCCTCTTTTGTGTACTTTTGTTTGGTATCGTTTCCTTCTGCCTGAAGACTTTGTTTTAATGTTTCTTGCAAGACAGACCTCCTGGTCATTCAGCTACTGTATGTCTGAAAAATCTTTTATCTTCATTTCTGAAACACATTTCACTGGTATACAGTTCTCACTGGACTTTTTTCTTTCAGTGCTTTAGAGAGTTGCTCCACTGTCTGCTCTCTCGCATCATCTCCGTCAGGAAATCTGCCGTCATTCTGAAGTGTTTTCTGGGCGTAGCGGATCTCCCTCCCACCTTGTCTGCTTTTAAGATTTTTTTCCTTACCTTTGGTTTTAAGTCCTTTATTACGTCAGGCCTTGATGTAATTTTTCTTTTTGGTTCTTGTGCTTGGGTTTCATTGAGCTTCATGAATCTGTGAGTTTATAGTTTTCATCAAGTTTGGATAACTTTTGGCCAAAAATGCAAATATTTTTTGTTTCTCCCCCTTTTTTCAGGGACCCCAATTTAACATATATATCTTAAAGTACTTCAAGTTGTTTCATAGCTTACTGATGCTCTGTTCTTTTACTTGTTTGGTGTTATTATTTTCCCTGTTTTTTCCCCCATTTTGTATTGCTGTATCTTTAAGTTCACAGATTTTTTTGTATGATGTTTAATTTCCCGTTAATCCTATCCAGTGTGTTTTTTATTTCAGATATTATAGTTTTTATCCTCGGAAGTTTAGGTTTCTTAAAATTTTTCATGTTGCTACTTTTCGAATGTACAGAATATACAGTTAATATAATTTTTAATATTTTGTCTGCTAATTATAACATCTGTATGAGTTTTTGGTTTTAGTTGGTTGATTATTTTCCTCATAGGTCATATTTTCCTACTTTTTGATGTGTGGTAATTTTTTATTTTATGAATTAATTTCATACTGATAAACATTGTGAATTGTGAATTTATCTTGTTGAATCTATATGTTTTTGAATTTCTATAAATGTTCTTGAACTTTGTCCTGAGATTTAGTTAAGTTACTTACAAACATCTTGATTCTTTTGGGTCTTGCTTTCAGTGTTTGTCTGGGGGAATGGTGGCAGCATTTTAGCCCAGGCCTGGTTATTTCCTGCTATGGAGGCAAAACCCTCCGTATGTTCTGTGCCCTGTGAATTGTGAGGTTTTATAGTTTGGCTGGTGGGAACAGACGCTTTTCCTGGACCATGCAATTCGTACGTATTGTTTCCACCAGTCCTCTTGGGTGGTGGTTCTTTCTCTGGCCCAAGACGGTTTGTCACATGCATGCATTGATTATATTCTGCAGAATACTCACTGGGACAGATCTCCACCAGTCTCCGTTCCACCCTCTCCTCTCCGGTTCTCTGTCTTGCGAAGTGGAGTGACCTTGGCCTCCTGCGGTCTCAGCCCCAGGGCCGCCACTCTGGGCATTCACCTGGGTGGTCCTTTCCTGCACCGTGTCCTGGAAGCTGTGCTAAAGCAGTAACCTGGGAATAACCCCAGGGGTCACCTCGTCTGTTTCTTGTCTCTCATGCACTTTAAAATATGCGTTCTTCCACATATCTCAAATGCCTTTTGGGTGGTTTCAGATGGGAGGCTAAATCCAGGACCCACCACTCCATCGTGGCTGGAAGTGGGACGCTCTTCCTTTCTCTTTTGTCTCTGTCTCTCCCCCATGTGTTCGTCTACACATCTCTTTCTCCAGCCCTGATCTGTTTCTCCCCTTTCCTCTCCCTCTCTTTCTCCTTGTCTTCCTCCTGCTCTCTGTACAGACTCCCTTGCACTACGTCAGTGTCCACAGGACCCCCATGGCAGCCTGGTCTCCCACCCGTACCGCCTCCGTGGCTCAGCGCCACCAGCCTTGTGTTTCCTGGGGGATCTGTCTTGCCCAGCTGGGTTGTTCATATGTCCACCCATCGACCAGTAACTGGGGACTGTGCGTTCACTCATCCTTCAAACTTGTGCCGAGTGGGACTAGGTGCTGAGGAAGCACCAGGCAATGCCATGGGCTTTGTCCCTGCTCTCCTGGGAGCGACGCACGAGATCAGTAATAAATATTTCACAAAATCCTTGCTGTGGTAAGTGCCGCTAAGGAAGTGTGTGCTCTGTGTATGCGTTTTGTAGCTTAATAACAGCGGTCAGGGAAGGTTTTTCTGAGGGACTGACACAAAAACCGTGGGCTAGGAGGAGGGCCAGGAAGGGGGAGAATTGCAGGCAGAAGGGACAGCGAGCACAAAGGCGGTGTGTCCACCGTGTCCCAGCTACTCCCCCAGGGAGCTCTGGCACTGGAATTCAGTTTCGTGCGTCTCCTTCAAAGCCTGTGTTCCTAACGACATTTCCAGTTGCAGACCGTGTTCAGTCGGCGGCTTGCAGGGCCTCTGCATAAACCTCCGTGGTGGTGGTTGCTATGAGTGTTTCCTCGTTCTCAAAGGATGCCAGGGTGGGACTGCAAGTGTGCATTTTGCCCAAGGAGGAAAAAATTAGGAGCGATTTTTAGTGGTGCTACTCGCTTAAGCGTAAATCCTTGATGTATCCGTTTCCTGTGGACACCGAAACGAGACAAACTAGTGGCTTAAAGCAACAGAAGTTCATTGTCTCACAGTTCTGGAGATGAGTGGTCCGAAATCACAGTGTCATCAGGGCCACGCTCCCTCCAAAGGCTCTAGGGGAGAGTCATTCCTGCCTCTTCCAGCCTCTGGGCACTGCAGGTGTTCCTTGGCTTGTGGCCGCGTCATTCCAGTCTCAGTCTCTGTTTTGTCTTCACCCAACATCTTCCCTGTCTGTCTCTGTGTCCTTCCTCTTCTCATAAAGAGCCAGTCATGGATTTAGGGCCCGCCCCACTCCAGTGTGACTGCATCTGAACTAATCACGTGAGCAAAGGCCTGTTTCCAGGTGAGGGCACGCTCTGAGGTTCTGGGTGGACGTGGATTTTGAAAGGACGCTCTTCAACCCGTTGCACTCGGGCATGTTGTTGGAGGAGCAGTGTGGCGGCATTTTCTGGAATAGTAAACTCTTTGGGCAGAAGTTAAGACTCAGGTGGTGGAAGCCCCCCTTTGCTTGTGGATGGGAAGGAACGTTTCCTGGGGGGAAGTTTGCCTGGCTGGTCAAGGAAGAGGCTTAAAACTGTTACTAGCTTTCTGTGCTGCAGCTGCGAACTCAGGCCCAGGGTATGTGAAACGGTGCAAATACAGAGGCCAGCTCGGCCCAGAGGCATTTGGGAGCCTAGGCTCTCACATCTGCTCTGAAGGCAGGCAGGTAACAGCCACCTCCCTGCTCCCAGCCTGCGGAGAAACCTGTTCTGAAATCGATTTCTCTCTTCCTCTTCATGTTGTCCTCCATGAGGGTGGAGAAAGGTTTTCCTTTTATTGTTGTTGAAGTCTACAAAAGTCCAGTGGCTTGAAAAATAAATTTAATAGATTTATAAGACACTTCATCAGACAAGTCACCCTGCCTCTCCCTGCTCAGGGACGACCTTGCGGAGTTGGGTGGCGGCCAGGACGCTCACTTCCCAGCCCCCGTCAGCCCGGCTGCCCCGGAGGCCAGAGCACTTTGAAATACAGCCCTTAGGAGTGTCTTTGAAGCATCCTGAAGCTGTCGTGCTCATTCATTTTTTACAGCGTCTCCCTTCCCACGGTCGCGGGACTCGGGAGGCTGTGGATTATCGCGGGGTTTGAGTGCTTGCGTCCCCTGCTCCGGCAAGCTGGGCTGGACCGTGCACCCGCCCTCGTGCAAATGTGCACCTTCTGGGCAGCAGTCTGGTGGGCTGTCTCGTGGGGCAGCGGTTAAGGGTTAGGGAGTGCGTGTGCTCTGCCTGTTGTTCCACTCTCTAGAACCTTTCCTGAGGAAGCCGTCTGTTCCCTTTGAATGAAGCACCGCGAGGAGCGAGGAAGCGCGCCGTCACTCCCTGGCCCCTGCATTCTGGAGGCAGAAGCCTTTCTGGGGCGCTCCTTCTCCCTGGTGAGGCCTGGGAGGGAGCCGGCAGGATTATGGGGTGAGGTCAGTGATGACAGCCGCTGCCATTATGTTTCGAGGGCTTCCTTTGTGCCACACTGTGCCTGTCACATTGGGAATCCTGACAGCCGCGTGCCCCTTTTGGATACGTGCTCACCGTGCCATAGCATGGTGCTGGCCAGTGAAGCCTGTCGTGCAGTCGAACCCTCCGGCACCTGCTGCTGTCCTGGAGGAGGAGGCCTCCCAGCCCGAGGTGCCGGCGTGGCTCAGGGTTCTCAAGACCAGAGCTGGGTGTCCCCAGGTCTTATGGACTGAATTGTGTCCCCTCAAAATTCATATGTTGAAGCCCTAACCCCCAGTGTGACTGTCCTTGAAGACAAAGCTTCTCTAAGGACATACTCAGGGTTAAATGAGTTCAGGGGCCCTGATCCGATGGGATCGGTGCCTGTGATGGTTAATTTTAGGTGTCAACTTGACTATGGAACACCTAGAAACCTGGCAAAGTGTCAGTGTGGGTGTCTATGGGGTGTCTCCAGAGGAGATTAGGGTGTGAATCTCAGTGGACGAGGTGGGGAAGAGCTGTCCCCAGTTGGCCGGGGCCCAGAGAGCAAACAGAGTGACTATGTCGGCCTGTGGGAGCTGGGGCACACTCTTCCCCTCCTGCCCTTGGCCAACTCCGGGCTCCCTGGGCTCTGGACTCCAGGACCTGCACCAGCAGCCCCAGGTTCTCAGGCCTTTGGCCTTGGACTGAGAGCTACATCATTGGCCTCCCTGGCTACGAGGCCTCCGGATTTGCACTGAGCCACGCTAGCGGTATCCCAGGTCTCCAGCTTCCAGGTGGCCTGTCCTGGGACTTCTCAGTGTTGTTCCAGGTCCCAGTGGTGTGTAGACACTCACGTTCATCTGTCTGTGTAACACTGTAGGAGCTAGAAGAGCTGCCATCCCCTTGGGTTCAGCAGAGGACGAGAGGAAGGGCTTCCCGACAGAGTGCTCACGGACGGCACTCCACGGGCGTGGTCTGGGCTGGGTCCTGAGAATGGGGTGCGGTTGGATTGTGAGGTCAGCCAGGAGAGGCATCCCGGGGGGTGCTCGAGGGTGAGACATGTCTCTGCTCTTGAGAACAAGTTATGTGACAATGGAGATGTCACCAGTTCTCAACCCTGTGTGAGCACCTGTTTCACTTGGGGGGCATTTGAAAGCAAGAGATTCCCAGATCCCAGCGCAGCCTCCTGCACCCAAACCTCGAGGGCTCTGAAGCTCAGGTGGGGCTGAGACGTGCCAAGGAGAGAGATCTCGGGGCTGGACGCTCTGTTGCCGTGGGGTTTGACCAGGCTGCGCCGGAGTAAATGAGAACTTGCTTCCACTGTGGTGACGGAGCCCCATTCGCCGTGCCAGGGGAGCGCGAGAGGCCACGGAGCTGGACTGTTGGACAGCGTCGCGTCCTGGGAACTGGATATGGTGAGGACAGGCACGGAGACTTAGGGGGCATCTCCTGGGAAAGTCTTCAAGAGATTCTCACGCCATGAGGTTAGCCTGGCACTGCAAAACTTCCCACAAGACAAAGGTGTTTCTTTAAGATCCTTTCTTAAGAAAACAAGACAAGAAAATTGAAGTTAAGGTTGCAAAGGCAGGCAGATTCCCACACCCACTGGAATCATAGGAACTAAAGGAACCCACCCGCAGCTTAAATCCTGTCATTATAGATGGTGGCAGGACAGGGCGGCCACAGCCCCACCCTCGGTGCAGTCAGGGACGTCCCCAGCAGGTAACGGGAGAGCTTCCTTCAGACCAGGGGACATGGCATCCTCCTACCATGTGTCCCCCAGCAGAAGAGGCCTGTGGCCAGCTCTCGGTGGGGTTGGGTATGGCACCAAAAGTTGTCAAGAGTCCTGAGCTTTGACTTGAAATATCTTAAGCATTTTAGAAATAGACACATCTTAGTTTTACGATCTCGGTGACATTCCGGCTCTCCATAGAGCTCTGTGATTTCATTGTGTGTTGTGCCCAGTTCCCAGACAATAATTTAACTAATTAATAGCTTCTGGTGACCCACAGTTTGGAAGGTACAGCAGCCCTCATAAGGCCCCTGTATGAGTTAGAGATGCTGTAGGTGTGTGACCCTGTGCTCAGCCCCTCAGTGTGACCTGTCCTGCTGGGTTATCCCATGGCCAGTCCAGTGTTGGGTCTGAGGCTGGCAGTAGAACCTCCTCTCTAGCTGCCAAGGTCACTGGTCTGTTCAATGTCATGGCACCCTCCGCTAAGCCAGACACCGCGGAAGCGCAGTGCACCGTGAGGCTTAATATTCAAAGGGCGGTTAATCCCCTAGCCCTCTGCCATGCGGTACTGGGATTTTAAGAGCATGGTTTGCATGTGGGGGTGGTTTTCATGCCCCTCTGTTCCTTGTTGGCCCCCAGACCTAGTGGTTCTCTTTGGCCACCACACCCCACCCTGCATTCGCAGCCCAGGGGCCAGAACTCACCAGATGGACCCAAAGTAACCGTGGACACGCTGAGAAACAAACACAGGGTGCCTGGACATTCAGAGAGCGCTAGCTATCTGGGCCGCAGAATCGTATTTGGATTTTATGTTTCGTTTTGGATCCTAAGTGCAACAGGTTTGTCAGAGCAGGCAGACTACAAACTGTGGACTAGGTTAGGCTAGAGGTCTTTTTTCTCTTGCCGGCCATGGTCCGAGGGAGAACATGCCTGAGGCTTCCCTAAGGAAGAGATGGTCTAAGAGTTTAAAAACGATTTCTTTTAAACTGAGCTGGGGACAGAATGTATGGGAACACTGTGAGTCTAAAAATTGCTCTAAAAGGCTTTTAATTTAAAAATAAGTAATAAAAAACACACATGTGTATTTTGCATTCTGCCTTCCATTCTCCTTCTGCCTCGCCGGAAGGAGAGGACGTGTGCTTCTTGAGAAAGACGAGGAGGGGATGGATCTGGATGTCTCTTCTGCAAGGGATCACGCTGCGATCTCCTGGGGCATTTTCAGGTTGAGCTCCTTTTTGCACGGAGCAGGTTGTCTTTTGAAAGTTTTCTGGGAGAGGGTCTGAGGAAATATTCTACAGTCGGTCCTGCTGGTTTAGATAGAAGGGACTCCTCTTCCCTGGTGTCCCAGCTGCAGGGCCTCTGCCCCGGAGAACCTTGAAGGTTGTAGGTTGTGGGGTGGGGCTGGGGTGCTGCCTCCCTTACATCTGCAGAGGCTCCTTAACTCCTGTCACCCTCCGGTGAGGACCGAAAGAGATAACAAACACAGTAAACCTTCTAGAAGCATCAGCTCCGCCCCCAACACTTGCCAATGAGGACCCCCCCCCATTCACAACTCTCTCTTTTTAGAATTAAAAATAGATTTGGTTTATCAAGGGCTTGCATTGAAAAGACCATTGGAGGCAGACCCTGTGCCACAGTCATTTAATTTCTCAAGTTTTTAGTTAAAAACATTATAAACATAGAGAAAAGTAGAAAAACACAGTAACAACTCTATATCCACCATCAGACTTAAATATTTTAAGATTTTGCATGTTACATGTTTTTCTTTTACTCAGTTTTAAAATTTTGAGACAGCTTCTGCTTAACTCTCATTAGTTTTCCCTCCCTGTCTACTGGCAGGAACCCTTGTTCTGAAGTTGAGTTATATATATATGAACTATCTCTATCTATATCAAGATAGACATCTACATTATTAATTTGTATATAAACATTTTAATGTACATGTAGCGTTTATTCTTTTGCAAGTTGATTTTTCCCCACTTTTTAGTCCCATGTCAATTTATGTTGAACTGCCTTCACTGCCCTATGATTTACTTGATATGAATATGTGATCCTTTACTTAGTTTCCCAGGGTTGGCTGCTGTGGTTTCAATGTGTCCCCCAGATTTCATGTGTTGGAAACTTAAATCCAAAATTCCTGTGTTGATTAGAGGTGGGGCCTTTGGGAGATAAATGGGATTAATTAGGGTCATCAGGGTGGGGCCTCCATGATGGGACTGGTGGCTTTATAAGAAGAGGAAGAGAGACCTGGGCTGGCACGGGTGCTGTCGCCCTCTGCCACGTCATGACGCAGCAGGAAGGCCCTCACCAGGTGCTGGCACCATGCCCTTGGACTTCCCAGCCTCCAGAGCTGTAAGAAATTTCTTTTCTTTATAAATAACCCAGAATTTGTGGTATTCTGTTATAGCAACGGAAAATGGACCAAGACAGTGGCATTTAAGCTGTTTCTGGTTCATTGGTTAATTCACCGAGCGTCCATCGAGGGCCTGTGACACTCCAGGGAAGAAAGCTGAAAGTGCTACAGCGATGTCTCATTTGGTGTAAGGAGAGGCTGCTGCAGTGGCTCGGGGAGCCCCACACTGTCCACCGGATCCGAGGATGCTGCCCTGCGGTGCACAGGGTGCGAAGACATTTCCTCTTGTGTCAAAAACACAAACTCTTTAAAAAAGGCCGTCTGTAAATTTAGTTTTCAGTTTTGAAAAAACCAGTCCCCATTGGAAGCCGTGGTCCTGGGGACCATATCCCGGAGGCTCAGCAGCCCAGGGATGCAGGCTGCCAAGGCGGATGGTGAATTTAAGATGTCGGTGCTAGGCTGACATAACTCAGCAGGAATCTTCCTGGTTTCATCAGGGCTCTGGGGACAACGTGGCGTAGGGTTGAGTGGTCTGCGCCAACCGTTTTCCCATCAGCCCTATTATACTTTGCACGTGGTTTCGTAGAAGGTGAGTATCTTAGCTCAGGCTGCGATGAAAGAATGCCACAGGTCAGGTGGCTTGAACAACAGGGATTGATTTTCTCACCTTTCTGGAGGCGGGAGGTCTGAGATGGGGTGCTGGCTGATTCAGCTTCCTGGCGTGCTGAGGCCTGCCTTCTCGCTGTGGTCGGGGGAACAAGGACCAGCTCTCTGGTGTCTCTTCCTTTCTTACAAGGACACCACCCTTAGGACCTCATTTAACCTTAATCACCTCCTAAAGGTGCTACCTGCAAACACCATCACGTTGGGGGTTAGGGCTTCAGCATATGCATTTCGAGGGGACACAGTTCAGCACAGTGGTGAGGCTGTGAGGACTGCATCCATGGGCTGATGGCAGAGCCCCTGAGAGCCTCCAGGACAACTCCCTTTGTTCTCCCTTCCCCATCCCGGGCCTGCATTTTATTGTGGGCCTTGGCATTGCTTGTGTCCCTGGCACCTTCGGGATATGTGTTCCTGTGTTGCCCTTGAGGTGTCCCCTGCAGTGGACTGTGCGCTCACATCCTTTGCACATTTGCACCTGGAGTTGTTTCCTTTTTGCTCTGTAGATTGTCCCAGAGTCTCCCCATCACTTTCTCCTAAGCTGCAGAGCTGTCTTTCAGGGATCTGTTTTTTGCAACAGGGTCTTTTCCTGGTTGTGTCTGATAGAAGTTTTAATTTTAACTATGCTGAATTTGTCTTTTCCTTCATGCTTTGTGCTCAGTGCTTTGTTGAAGGAAAGGCTTTTTGCTCTCTTTGATTTAGTTATCAAATAATAATGTAATGTACTGTGGTTGGCTGAATAGTGGTCCCCAAAGATATCCAGGTCCTAATCCCTGGAATCTGTGAAGATGTGACCTTATACAGCAAGGGGGCTTTATAGATGTGATGAAGTTAAAGACCTTGAGGTCGGGGATTATTTTGGATTGTGCAGGTGGGGCGCGGACTGTAATCATAAGGGTCCTTATTTATAGGAGGGAGACTCGACTGCAGGGAGGAGAGGGCGACCTGAAGGTGGAAGCGGAGATTGGAGCGATGCACTTTGGAAGTAGAGAAGCGGCCGCAAGCAGAGGACCAGAGGCCACCACTGACACCTGGGAAAGGCAGGGAGTGGGTTTCTTCCTAGAATCTGGAGAAGGAAGCATCCCTGACGGCATCTTGGCATCAGCTGAGTGAAACTCGCTGAGGACTTCTGACCTCCTGAGCCATAGGAGAATGATACATGTCTGCACATTTCTGTTGTTTTAACCCTTCACGGCAACCAAGCAGCGTTCATGGAACATCCAGAATTCCTTGCACTGAGGGATCTTGTGTTCAGGCTCTGCCTCTTACTTTTTCTTCTAGAGGTTTGTCACTTTGCTTTTCCCATTACAGCCTTCTAGAGTGGATTTGTGTGTGAGGAATGGCACGGGGCTCTATTTCTTACCTATTTCTTAATGCAACAGAATAACCATTTGCGTCAGCCTTGTACATTTATGAATTCTTCCCTTCCCCTGAGACATATGGAGTCCCATATTTACAAGGCCTGTTCCAAGGTTCTCCACTTTTTCATTTTTCATTTCCACTATCTGTCTGTCTTTATACAATACCATACTGCTTTCATATTGTAAATTCTTAGCAAGCCTTGGCATCTGCTAGAGTGGTCTTCTCTTAGTCTCCAAAGTTTTGGTTTTATCTGGCCCTTTCTCCTCTGCCGTGAACATTAAGATCAGAGTGTTAAGTTTCGTGGATGGTCCTATCAGGGTTTTTGTTAGAAGTTACATCAAATTTATATTTTGTGGAGAATTCCTATCTTTAAGATATTAAATCCTAATATGTGTGGTCATTGTATATCTCACCATTTGTTTGGGTCTTCCTTCCTTTCTCTCTTTCTTTTCCAAAAGATAACGCTATGGAGTATTACTTTTCACCATAAAGACCTTGCACATATTGGGTTAGATTTTTTTCCATAGGTGCCTTTGTTTATTGTTGGTGTTATTAAAGCATGTTTTAATGTTTTTCAGTTGTTTGTTGCTAATGTAGTAGAATTATATGTTTCTTATCTAGTATTTTTCTGGACTTTTTTTGTACTAGTTTTACTAGTTACAGATTATTTGTCCCTTGATTCTCTTGGATTTTCCATATGGAGAAGCATATTATCTGAAAATACTGATTTTTCCCCTTTCCTTTTAATCTTTAAGTAATGTATTTATCTGTTTGCTTGTTTATTTAATATTGATGTTGCTGTAGGATTTGGGTGTATGCTCTGTTCAAGTTAAGGAAATTCTCTTCTCTTCCAGGTTTCCCAAGAATTAGATCATGATTGGAGGTGGTTCATGTCCTTGTTCCTTGATAGCCATCTCAGGGCTGTCCCGGGTCTGGGCCTCTGGTCCCTGCTGGGCACAGGGCCTTGTTGAACGCGTGCCCGAGAGCTGTGAGCAGGGCAGGCCCAGGAGCGGATGTATTGACCTGTTGTCCTCATTCATTTGCTTGTCTGGGCTGTGCGCTAGGGAGCCTGTGAGTGGGGCGGACGGTTCCTCGCCGGCGGTGGTGAGCAGTTTCTGCAGAAACGCTACATGAGTGGGCCAAGCGTATCACGAAGAGGTTAAGGGTTGGGTTCAAACTGGTTGGTCAGAACCTCTTGAATTATGCTCCGTGGAAACTAAAATGTGAACCTATAATAAAACCAGGCCTTCTTTAGAAATCGTGTGGCCCGTCTACGGTAGGAACCTGACAGAAGCCCGTGGGGTCCGATTAGAAACCCAGCTTGTCCTCTCCGGGCGCTGAGAGACTGTTGGCGGCTGTGTTGGGTCTGGCCAAAGCAGGACGGCGCAGACCACGTCCGCGGTGCAGTTTCCAGCAGCACCGAGGAAGCCGTGCGCTGCGTGAGGGCTGCGGCGTGGAGGAGAAACAGACCCACCGGACAAATATTCCTTCTCACCAGTCCTCCTCTCACTTGGCCCAAAACCCTTCTCAAGACCCGGCCACCTCAGTATCTTGCTAGAATGCACCACCCAGGGTTGCGATTCATCCGAGGCCACGGTCTGAATGGGAACGTCATCTCAGTTCAGGCGCCTGGTTCACCAGCAGCTTGTGCTCTGCTTCGGGCACACTGGTTTTGGCATGAAGAAGGCACCGAGTGGCTGTTAGATCCCTGGGGTCCTTTGCTTCTGGATAGAGAGCCATTTCGGATTTCTTGCCGTCAGTGTCTCTGAGCCAGGCAGTCGCTGGCAGGGTGCTCGGCAGGGTGCTGGCCTCGGTGGGCCGTGCCTTACAGGTGTGTGACGGGGCTCCTGCCGTCTACGATCACCCGTGGGCAGTGCTCAGGCCATCGTGTCCCTTCCTGTTGTGGGACATCATCTATCCGCTCCAAGGGGAGAGCTGTCCACGGCAGGTGCGTGTGGGAAATGCGTGTGGCCTTGGCCATCCTGCCCGAGAGACGACCATGCAGAGCACGCGGAGAAATTCAGCAGTAAGATGACCTGTGCATTTTTGTTCAATCCACTTATTTTTCCCAAACATTTTTGCCCAGGAAAGGATTGGAGGGTGTGTGTGTGTCACGGAATTAGTCCCGAGAACACCGGTTGGGAAGTGGCAGCTCAGGACGAATTAGGTGTGAAGGGCCAGGCGCGGACTCCGGGCGCTCTGAGGTGGGAGGGAGGAGAGTCGGTGTAGCCGGGGCAGTCGGCTCTGACCTAGACTTCCTGGACCGCACTCTTCAGTTACAGGGTGGAGTTGGGTTGAGAACGTGGCTGGGAGCCTGGGTGGGGTCGCTTTGCCCCTTACGTATTTGGACGCCACGTCAGAGCCACATCCGGAGCAGCCCACCCGCCGACCGGGACCCCGACGTGTCCCGTGTCCTCAGCGGCAGTGCTGTGCTGGTGCAGGGCGGAATAAGGTGGATTAAGTGACACGCAGAAGCGAGGCCTGGCTTTCTCTCTCCTCCCGCTGGCCTGGCCCACTCCGCCCGAAGCCCCCCTCACACGTGTTCTCAGCCTGTGCTCACGTCAGCTCTCAGAACAGCGATTTGCTAACATCTCCATCTGGACAGAACCTCGATTCCTCTGATATTCTGTTCCAGTTCTGCAGCTTCCTGTGGAGGCTGCTCTCAGTCCTATGGCTGTGACCTTGATCTTGACCTCAAATCTCTGTACAAAGCACCTGGGCAGCCTCAAGGGGGGGTCTCACCGCTTTGAGGACCAGCGAACGTTACGCATTTGAATGCACAAAATAAACGCGTGTTTAACACATAGGATGTCTCTCTGAGATTCCACTTGAATAAAACCCTTGGCGGTGGCGGTGGTGGTGAAAAGAAAACCTTTCGAACCAGAGGTTAGCCGGCGTAATGAGGTTTGCGACTGTAACCTTGACAGAGTCGGCCTCGGCCAGGTTTCTGTTTGTTTATTTTTTATCAAGTGTCTCCTCTCCCCAGGCAGCTGTCATAGTTTTCACGGCGGTGGCTGAAGGAATTCGAGAGTAGGGATGTCTGTCTGTCTTTCTGTCACGGGCATTAGGGGCTAACGAGCCAGTTTAAGATTTTACATCTTCTTGGAGCACCTGAGTAGCAAAATACAGCACCGAGTCTTCGCTGGAATTGCTTCGACTGTGACTATTTTCTTTCCTCCTTGCTAATAGCCACCCCCACCAGGTTGCTGAGAGGAACACGTGCTCACAGTCACTGAACTTTGTGGACCTGGGTTTTTATAGCTTGTTTTTTTTCCTCTGAGAGATTAGTTATTCTGGAAGGGTTGCCCAGGGTGGTGCAGAACCTTCCCCTCCGCTGACCTGGCGCTGACTTTTCCTCTGGATCCAGACGTGGTCTTTGTTTCCCTTCCTCTCTGCAGAGCCTCCCTGAGGGGTCCCTGGAGGATTAAAGAACCAGATTCAACCCCCTTCACTCCCCCAGGTATCAGATAAACGGCAGGGCCCCCAGTGCCGTTTGGATTTCAGAGGAACAACAAATAGTTTTTTAGTGTAAGTATGTTCCGTGCAACTGTTCGGGGCATACCTGTGGTAAACTGCTTCGTTGTGTATCTGAGATGAAAATGTCCCTGGCCGCCCTCTGTTTTACCCTGCGGAGGCCCTACCCAGGAGTTAATAATTAAATGTTTTCCCAGGCATCTGCATCGGGTGTCAGCTGTTCCCATGGAGCTCTAATCGGGTTACTCAAGCCCCTTATTAAGGTCAAGACCCTCCCGGCCAGGTCTCCACCTTGCACTACCAGGGCCATTCTGGAAAGATCCAGGGTGATGTGACCCAGCCTTCTCCACCCCCATGCCTGCCCTGCTCCTACACGCAGCCCCGGTTCCTGCGCAGACGCGGCTAGCGGGGCCCTGTGCGCCGAGCCTTGTGGCAGCTGTGCCCCTGTGCGACCGTCGCCCCCAAAGCTGACACTGGGGGACGGCGAGTGTCCTTGGCTGGGCTGCGGACAGCCCCTTCCCCTCTGTGGGCTGTCAGTTTGTTTCTGGACGCAGGTCCAGACGTAGACATGTTGTGTATGGCCTGCAAGGTGATCCTTAAAAAACAATGAATTTACAACATTTGTGCGTTTTGATATTTCACCCTAAATCTGACCTATCTAAGAAACACCTGCAGGCCTGGTAACACTGGGCCTGTGCTCTCGTGTACCCATAGTGGCTGGAGCTGAAACGCCACTGCCTGACTGATTTCTGCCCGCTCTGCCAACTTCTCCCCGTTTCCGTGTCCCGCTGGCTCCCGTGGGTGTCCACGATCCAGAGCCCTGGCCTCCCAGCCGTCGAGTATTCACCGAGTGCCCACCTGGGCTGCTGACGGAGGCTTCCTGTGCCAGACCCAGGGAGCAGCTTGGAGCCTGGGGAGCCTCTTGCCTGCTCTCGCGAGTAGGATGTCGTATGTCCTGTGCAGGGGCGGAACCGGTGTGGCCTGGGCCGTGACTGCTCAGTGCCGGGTGCTCAGCTGGGGCTCTCGTGCTCGTTTCTCAGATGCCAACATGGAGGCTCCTCCCACGAAGGCACCAGGTCCAGGCCTACACTGTCCCGAAGGCTGTCACCTTCTGGGGTGTTGTGGGCTGATGCAGAGGAACCCACGCTCGCCCTGGGTGGGAAGAGCTGTGGGGCAGCGGGTGTGCCTGGGACCGTGTCCTTAGTGACGCCCCTGCCTCTGCCATAGGCCTTACTGCCCAGAAACACGATGGCCCCTGCTCTCATCAGACACTGACCCTCCTATGTGGGTGTGACACGCCCCATTCCGTCTCTGGTCTTTTTCTTTCTCTTGGACCCAGCTGGGACCAGAAGGACCCCTTCTTAAGTGGAGCCAAAGCCACACTGAGGTCAGTTACACCTGTTAGCACAGAAGGAATCTACTGGAACCCCAGAGTAGCAAAACCTAGCAGCGGGGGCCTGCTCGGCTGTCCTGTGTCCATCGTGACCACTTAGGCAGCAAATGCTGAGCCTCTTGTGCTGTCTTGGGCAGCTCAGGACATGGCCCCCTTAGCCAGAGGAGAAGGCTGATTCCAGTTCACTTTGGGTCTCTCCGTGTTGCTGCCACGTCCTTTAGGGTTAGACCTGCACACTCGGCTCAGGCTTGGTCCGGAGCTGGGACTCCCAGCCGGGAAGCCCACTGGATCACCTGGAGAACTTTGCAAAAACAGCGTCGATATTGGGGCGTCAACCCAGACCAATTAAATCAGAATTTTTGGCGCTGGTATTTTTTTTTAAAGCTGTCCGAGTAACTTCCCTGTGCAATCAGGGTGAAAACTGGACACGCTTCATCAGAACCTGAGACATGGCTGGAATTAATGACAATTATAAATATTTCACACTGTGTACCGGGCACTATTTTGACACTTACATGTGGTAACTCACATGTGGATGGTGAATGAATGAATGAATGTGTGCACGAATCAGTTACTAGACGTTGCCCCGAGGCTGGGGCCCTACTGAAGGGGCTGGGCCTACCCACATCCTGTCTTCGAACTCCACTCCCTCTTCCCTCACCAGATTTTGTACATCTGTGGTTGTGAAAACTTTAAGCTGAAATTATAATATGAAGCATTTGGCCAGTGAATGCAGGAATACGCATGTGCCCCGGGATGTCAATTCCGAATGACACTAGGGTGAACTTCAGAATTTTTACTTAAAAAACCCAGCTTCCTGGGTGATTGGGATGGTTGCTTGAGATGTTTTATTGGCTCTGTGGCTCTCCCTTTGGCTGGGCTGACGGAGCGGCCGGCAGGAGACAGAAAGGAGCCCAGACCTGTGGCCCGGGGCTCTAGCTCACAGCCTGGTGGGAAGGGAATGCCAGTGGGGGTTGGGGGGCGTGAGAGCAGGTGGTCTAGAATCTCCGCACTTCTCTGAGGACCTGGTGGGGCTGCCCAGCCCAGGGAGGTCACTGCAACTCCCTGCTGCCCTTGGTGCCACGTGGCAGCCTCCCACTTTGCCAGGCCCTCCTGATGGTGGAAATAAGTCAGAAGTCGGGGTTTTCATGCAAAATCTCTGGATTAGTAAACATTCGAAACCCCGTACAGGCCAGCAGTGGGTGGGTCACGCCAAATAGCGTCTGTGTCCCTGGCCCCAGGAGCTGGACCCCCCTCTATAGACACTCGGGATCTTCTTGGTGGTAACGGAGCCCCCGGCCCCAGTCGGGGTCTGGCAATTCCTCGGGGAGGAGCCTGCGTTTCTGGAGTGTCTCCTTTGCAGCTCTGTGTTATTCCGCTTGGGACGCACAGCGGTGGCTTGTGCAGAAGCGCCTTCACAGGGTCACAGGCGGAGCGCCGGCACGCTTCCCGCGGGGCGTTTGTTTGCTGTTCAGTAAACTCTGGAAGTAGATGGTTGGCATCAGCTTTCCCTCAACTGGAGGTCGAGTGTTAGCATTGGTGAACCAACTGTGTCCTCTCTGGGACATTCCTGAGCACTCCCAGGGTCCCCTGTCATAAAGCGCTAGAGCAGGGTCCACAAACCCACCCTTCTGCTGGGGCCTGGGGTCAGTCTGGCAGCTGAGCTGTGCCCAGAATGAGCGGCAGCGCCTGGGTGGTGAAGGGCAGTGGATTCCACGTGTGGAGGTGATGGCAGCTGGGCTGGGCGAACCCTGTTCCTCTTCCCCCCCCAGAGGGGCAGTGCAGCCCAGGCCCGTGTGGCTGCCAGGTGGGCAGGGGTGGGGCCGGGGTGGCTGGGCCTGGAGACTGAAATCCAGGTGTTCACGCGAGAACTCCCGAGTGTTCAGGATGTCTATAAAGCCCGCTCCCACTTTAGGCACTTGAGAGGGTAAGAAACAGTGCCCCTTGTCCCCTGCTCATGCAGTGCCTTGTGGAGGATCTAAACCAGAGGGTGGGGTGTTCTCCCCACCTCCCCACGCTGAGCAGGCCACGAGTCCTAGGAGAAAGCACAGCAGAGATTGTGTTAGAAGAGCCCAGCTGCAGCGCCTGGAGTCAGACACCGGGACGTGTGCCCGCAGTTGATGCCGTCGCACGGACGTGAGCAGCTGCTGCTTCTGTGCTGCTCCGAGGGTGACACGGAGGGGAGGAGACCCTCGGGTCAAGGTGCTATGAAAGCTGTAGACTACAGTACAGATCGTGCAGAGACAGAGTGGTCATTGGCGATTAAAGCCACACCCCACCTCCAGTGGGTTACTCATGTATAATTGATGTACAGTGAATATAGTTTAATTTATAGCCAGAGTCAGAATAGAATTTTAAACTCTTGATTTTGGATCATCATCAATGCCATTGTTATCCCTGTCCACAGAGTTATCTTGTATTACAAAGGGTCTTGTTAGGTATCCTTGTCATTCCCCCTCCCGTCCGTCTCCCACTCACCTACCCGCCCCCCTGCTATCTCCCATCCATCCACACACCATCCGTCCATCACCCCCTCTTCCTTCCTCCCTCCCTCTCTCCCTCCCTTCTTTCCTTCTGCAGAGGAAGAAAAAATATTTTTCCTGGTACCCTCCTAGGTTCTCTGGGACCCTGTAAATCGAACTGACAAAAGCCAGATTCACAGAAGAAACCATTTATCAAGGTGTGCAGGGCACATCTGTGGGAGAAAGCTCCGTGGAGGGAGTCTCAGAGGGGTGGTTGGAACTTGGGCTTGGGCAGATGGGACCTTGAGCTTCTGGAGAGGCAACTTGGAGGATGGCGAATGTTTGGGAAAGGATGGCGGATAAAGGCCAGCTACTGAAGTTTGCTGCACAGATTCTCTGTGCCGTCTCTCTGGGCTGATAGGGTCTAACACCGTCTCTGGTGATGACCTTTGGTTCTTCCCGGTGGAGAAGGGAGGGGGACACTTTTGTAAGTTTACCCCCTGCTTTGAGCCCATCGGGGAGGGAAGCGAGTTCATCTTGCAGCTGCCGATTCTCAGTCACCGTCAGCTCGAAACAGTCCTCGTGCCAACGTGGCATCTTCTGGGGTGGCAGACTCTGCTACCTACACTTCTTCCGCCCTTCCTTCTTCACTTCCGCCATGAAAGATTTCCAACACACAGAGAGAGAAACATAGGGAATAATACAGCAAACACCTGTGTCCCCAGCTGTATCAAAGGTTAACATTTTGTCATATTTGCTGGAACTGTTTCAAGGAAGTAGATGGTTCCACGCAGCGTGGCAAGCTCTGCCATCCCCCTCCTTCCCCCCGAGAGAGAACCCTTTTCCTGAGCTGAGCATTTACCTTTCCGGTCGACTGCTTCCACGCCATGATGCCAGGTGAACGTGTCCATGTACAATGTGTAGAATTGTGTTGCATCTTCCTAGCTGTTATCTACACAGACGTGATATTCTGTTGTTTGAATTATTCTGCAAATTGCTTTCCTTTTGCTCAGTGTTATGTTTTTGGGATTATCCATCCGTAGCTTGGGTTCATGCATTCACAGCCCTGTGGAGTTCATGGGAAGAAGAGACCACAATTTATCAGGCACTCCCAAGATGATTAGGGTGGCCGTAGGACCCCATCTGCCTGGGATAGCACTGTTCTTGCAGGGCACAGTCTTATACATCTTCCCGTGTACACACGCCCTTGATCTCCCTTATAGAATTTATGCAGAAGTGGAATTGCTGGTCTGACGTAGCGCCAGGTCCACGTGGCACCTCCACCAGGCCCCTGGCACCCCCAGTTCAAGCTAACTTTTATCTGTCTAGACCCCCTTCCCACAGAGATGGGGTGTCACAGATGTGGTCCCCAAATAGCGGGCAACCTGTTCTCAGAGTTCTGTGTCCTTTCAGTGGTCACTGAAAGCCCCGGTCCATGGTGGCTTCAGCAGCCTGCCCTGGGTCTTTGCTGGGGAACTTCCATTGCACTTGACCTTGAGGAAGCCGCATTTCCAGCTGCCCCCACCTCGTGGGGACCCCGAATCTCCTGGCTTCAGCCTGCTCACGACTTTGGGCTCCTCTCCACTTTTGGTCCCAGAGATTCTGTCATTTCTGAGCCTGGCCCTGCCTTTTTGTTCTATTTTTACACGGTACCTCTCATTGCTCTGTGCTTGAAGCAGGGGGGTTATTATAGCATGAACTTGCCACCACTCTGACCCGAAGCCGCATTCCTTCGTCTCCTGCAGCTCTACCCTCAAAGGAAAACAAAAGGCAGCCTTTTTTCTCACCTTGGGAAGTTTCAGACAGCCCCGGCGGCCCTTTGGCTAATCCTTGTAGTCTGTGGTCATCCCCAAGGTTAGTCTGGGCTCCTTTTAAACGCCGGGTTTCACAGCGCAGAGGCCAGAGCTCGCGGGGTCTCCCAGGGTCCCGGCTGCTGCAGCTCCGGGCTCAGGCCCGGGGAGGAGCAAGCGGTGCCAGCTTGTTGCTGCCTTCAGGGTCCTGTCTGCACACACAGGTGGCCTTGGGCCGGCGTCACACCGATAAATACGGAGTGTGAAAACGAGCCCACGCTCCTTCGTGTGCCAGTCTGCACCACGTCCCTGGGTTGTCTTGAGTTTTCACATTCCCTCTTGCCTGTGTTCTTCCCTCTCCACCCCGCAGACACGGGCAGCCATGCCGCGCAGCCCCACGTCCAGCGAGGACGAGATGGCTCAGAGCTTCTCCGACTATTCCGTGGGGTCGGAATCAGACAGTTCCAAAGAAGAGACCATCTACGACACGATCCGGGCCACTGCGGAGAAGCCGGGCAACGCCAGGACGGAGGAGAGCCAGGGCAACACACTGGTGATCCGCGTGGTCATCCAGGACCTGCAGCAGACGGTGAGCCGCGGGCACTCTGCTTCGCTCTGTCTCCGCCCTTTGCTTCACGTAGGGCGATGTCCCTTGTGGCTCAAACGCCAGAGGGTGCCTGCGTTCCCCCCAGACACGAAGCCCCAGCCGCTCTGGGCACGCTGTGCTCCTGCCTCACTCCAAACCTCTGCCCTGCCCGCTCCACCGGGCTCCCTGCCTTTCCCCGCCCCCTTCCCTGCCTGCTGCCAGCCTTGCGTCATGTCCTCCCTGTTCCCACCTCGGTCCACAAACATCCATTGAGCACCTGCTGTGTGCCAGGCCTGTGGCTGGGGCGAGAGACACAAAGGAGTGTTTCAGAGCCTCGAGGAGGAAACCAGGGTGGTAGGCGCACCGGCCAGCAGGGCCTCTAGCACCGCAGTCGGTGTGGTCTCGGGCCCAGCCCTGCCTCTTCCTAGAACCTGAACTCAGCCGTGCTGGAGCCCTGGTGGTCTGTGCTCCCCCACTTCCAGGGGTGCAGCTCTGTCTGAGCAGCCTTACCCGAGTTGGTGCTGGCCGGCTCCCCAGTGTCACCCTGGCGGCCCCAGAGCCCTCAGGCTGCCACTCGTCACACTGGCCATCCCGGTATCTGTCCCTGTGGCGCATTCCCTGTGCTCGGGGTGCCTGCTGGGGGGTTTGCCTCCCTGGGAGGTCAGGTCAGGGCGGAGGCTGGGTCGGGGGCTGGGCCCTGCTGGACGAGCGACTCAGATGGATGGCCGTGGACGTGAGGTGCGCATCCTCCAGTCACACCACTGCGTCTGTCCTCGGCTGGCACACGGCTCCCTCAGCACGTGACTCTGCCATTGTTCCCTGAGTTTTCTTCTTAGCATCATCGGGGCTTTCTGATGAAATCGGAAACTGCTCCAAGCAGAGTTGAGCGCTTCCAAGACAACCTTTCTCTCTTCCAGCCTCTTCCTGGTCCCATGAAAGGCTAAATTCCAGGGTGGTCCTGGGATGCTCCTTGTTGGGGGCTTTGCTGGTCCAGGGGCATCGGGCGTTTCTCAAGGCCAGGGACGTGAGGCTGGGTCGTGGCACTTGTTAAAGTTCACTTGCTCAGTGTCAATGACGAGCCAGGGTCTGTCCTAGGCGCTGGGGAGGGAAGGCCGACGACGAGTGACCGGTGGTTCTGTGTGGGGGGGGAGGGCAGTCCAGGGTGGGGGATGGGAGGGAGTGGGTGGGGTGATGGGGAGGGGTCTCTGTGGGGCTGTCAGAGGACCCAGCTGTGAAGGCAGAATGTATGGAAAGGTCCCTGTGATGCAGCCAGAGCATGGTAATGGTGGTTAAGGGGTGGGGCCTGAGGTGGGGGGTGGGGCTTGAGGTGAGGTTGGAGTTGGGACCCGAGGTGTAGGGGGACCCGAGGGTAGGTGGGAGGTGCACCAGCCTCTGCAGATGAGGAGAGGAGTTCGACTTGCGCTGTGACTATGTAAGGAACTGTCAGAGGCTTCAGCCCAGGTGTGCTAGAGTCTATTAGACAACACGTTATTCCGTCTTCTGGTGTGTCCTAGTGGAATTTGCTTCTTCCCATTTAAGTCGTGTTCAGTTAGACACAACAGTATTTAGGATCCTTCGATCCCATGCGCTGGGGATGCAGAGATGGATGCTCCGCCCCCCAGCATCAGACAGAGGAAGGCGGTGGCTTTGGGGCTGAAGAGGCATCCGCAAGTTGCTGTGGGCAGAGGGTCCAGAGGCCGGGGCGTCTTTCCCTGTGTGGCCTTGAAGGATGAGGAGCTTCCACTGGGGGGAGGGCAGGGCAAAGGAGCCTTCCCGTGGGGCCCTCCGTGAAGGGGGATCTCTGTGTGCAGAGGAGGGAGCAGGCCTTTATCTTCTGCCTGAATGCACCAGAGCGAGCTGGGTGGTAAGCCACCCAGCAGTGTCCCCCTCGCTTGTGGCAGGGACGGTGCCGCATGCACTTCTCAGTCAGAGGTGCACGCAGAGCCAGAAGCACAGAACCGACGTTGGGGGTGGCTTGCAAGCATGTCGGTGCCGTCTGTCTACCTGCAGGCAGGGTGGCGGGAGTGGGGGCGTGGGTGAGAGGCCCTCTTGCTGCAGAGAGAACACGGTGGCCGCCTGAGAATTAGAACTCAGACGTGCCTGGGTGAGACTCTTGACCCCCGTCTGCATATGTGCTTTCTAGTCTCCTCTGTGGATCTCACTTTGCTGGGTTAAAGGAAGTGGGAGAGGTGGGCTGGTGGTGTAGACAGCTCAGAGGTGCTCACGGTGGCAGGCCCAGCACCTCCGCCCGCCCCTTTGACCTCCAGCCCAGGCCAAGATGGGGAAGGGACCCCGAGCTGGGGATCAGGACAGACAGTGGCCCTGCCTCCCGGCCCATGTCCCCCTCACTTTGTGCCCACCCAGGGTCTCGTCTCTTCGCACCATGGAGATGCTAACGGACCTCCTTGGTTTAGCATCTCTGCAGGCCGGGTCCCAGCAAGGGCTGAATGTGTCTTCTCTTCCCCCACTGCAGGCAGTTCTCGGCCCAGCGGGGACCCTCTGCTCAGCGCACCCGCTGGCTCTCTCTGGGAGGAGGCACTAACTGGGCTGAGGACGTGGTGGTGCTGACACTTGTCCTCGAGGAGCGAGATCAGCCAAGTGGCTTCACCTTTTAGGGAAAGCTTGGGGTACCTGCCCCAGAACTGATCTGGTAACACTGCAGGCCCCAGGGGCCACCCTGGTAGCACTGCTTGGCTTTTCGGGAGGGTGGGTGTGGTGTCTTGGTGTTCTCTCTTCTTCCTTGTCATTCAGCATCTCTTACAAAAGCTATAAACGACTATGATAAGGAATTTAAGTACTGCAGGAAGGGACCAATGCCAGTCCCAGACATGGCGGTCACATTTGGTGCACGTCATTCCGACAGCCCTGTCCAGACGGCCGCAGGTCGTGCGGGATGTGCGTGCGGACAGGACGCGCTGGTGGTCGCAGGCGCAAACCACACACGCCATCAATATGTGAGCATCAGTAACGTTATTTTATTTGAATAGAAAAGGAGAAAAAGACAGCGAAGGAAATGCTCAACTTTAGTAATTGGTTGTCACGTGAGAGACCATTTCCAAGTACGTCTGTAAAGTAAAACGATTATGAAACACCAGAAGGCTGGGATTTGTTTTTGTTTTTTATTGCAGTTCTGTCCCCACTTTGTTCTCTTCCTGTATTACTTGGGGTAAATTAGGGCAATTGTTGTCCTAAACAGACCTCCCAATCTCAGGCTCTTGACACATAGATGTTTTATTTCTTTGTTCTCAGTCCTTCAGGGTTGGCAGGGTGACGAGGTGGGAAGTTCTGATCCACGCAGACATTCAGGGACCCAGACTGCTTCCACTCGGTGGCCATGCTGTTCCCTGGAGCCCTGGAGTCCTGTGTGGGGTCCTCTGTGTCTGCCTGGAAGCTGAGGGAGGGAAGAGAGAGAACTTAGGGGGCTCGTCCCTTCCCCACCCTCCCTGGCTCCCTCAGGAGGCTGGAAGGACAGGTCAGCTCCGAGCCCAGGAGTGAAAGGACAGCGGTTTGGTGAACAAGTAGCTGGTTGCATGCACACGTGCACACATGCCCCGTCTCTTCCCCCACCTTCTGACTCTTGATGGGTACGGAGCTACTTGCAGGGGGTCACCGTCCAGCACACTTAGTGTCCATGGTGCCTCCCAGGACTGGAGTCGCTTCGTCTCCTTCCAGGGGTAAATACCCACTGCCAGCCTTTGCAACGGCCTTTGCTTTTTGCAGTTCCTTATTTTGTTTTGCCCCTTGATTGGATGGAGTTAGATGTTAGGAAGAGGGGAGAGCTTCCTTAGTGAACGTGTAGTCAGTCCTCATTGTTTGCAGTACTTGTGTTCTATAAAGTCACCATGGACACTGGCGTAGAGAGTACTGAGCCATCGCTCCTAGGGTCCCCTAGGGTTAGGTTCTGCAAGCCTCTGATCATGTTTCGACAACCAGTCAATGCATAGTCTTATTTTATGTGTGCTTCTGTTTAAAGGCACCTAATTTAGTATGTACTGTTGATATATTAAGGCTGAACTCACAGCCAACACTAATGTCACTCACGCCTGAACGAAGCTTCTCTAACACTTGCGTTTCACGTAGGAATACTGTGGACGCTTCGGCACTTCCTTGGGGCCCTTGTAAATGGTGAGATCACCAACAGAAAGCACAGGAAGTGTGAAAAATGTGTCACTAAATAGACTCCAGTGACGACGCTCGTTTACAGCATGAGCCGAAACAAGGGGCGGAGCAGTGCCGTGTGCAGCCTCACGTTTTTTGCTGCTTTGTGCGTGTCTGTAGATGATCACGAAAGGGTGTGAAGTATTGATTTGGGGGTTACGAATAGTAGGCGCGTCCCCAAATACGGCATCTGTGAATAATGAGGATTGACTGTATTTTGAAAATGTTGACGTTTCCCCTTCAGCTCGAATGCTCTTTGTTCTGTTTCCTGTTTCTGAGTCCCAATTCCCTTTCTCCTCCTGTCCGTGGGGGTGTTGGATTATCTTCTCGCCCTGAATATGGCTTTGGGCACATCCGAGGCCACCCAACTTGTTTTCCCATTTTGTAGATGACTGTTTTGGGGGAGAGGGGACTGGATTCCTAAAGAACTGGCTTCAGTCTGCCAGCCCAGGGAGTGTTTGGTGATGGTCATTCCGGGTTTTTCCTAAAAAAAGCTTCCAACCTGCAGGTTCTGTTTGTCCTTCGTTTTAAGGAAATTTTCTTGTATTACTTTTTGGATGGTAATTATTCTCATATTGGTTTTCCTTCTCTGTCATCTTTTCTTGAATTGCTTTCATCGCTTTTAATTGCCTGGCACTTTCCTATTTGCTGTGATTTTCTTCAGCCTTTATTTATTGCGTTTCAGCTGGATCTGTTCTGTTCCTTGTAGTTCCGAATTTATTGCAGCCGTGTTATTTTGACTTTGTATTTGTTTCCATAGCCGTGAGCACACTCCCTTTTTGAAAATTATTCTTTCGAGTTGTGGTTTGGTTAGTAGGCTTTGGTCGTCTTATTCTCCTCCTTGGCATAAAGCATTCTCGGGGACTTTCTTCTTTCAATCGCAGTGTGATGCAGACCAGAGACGGGTGTGATGTTTGCATGCCGTCTTCCGTCTTCCTTCCCCTCGTTCGTTTCTGTTTCTGTGCTGCACCTTCGTTACTTTCATGCCGAGTTTCCCCATCTTGCTCCAGTTGATTTCTCGCAGCTTGGTCTTCCTGTCTGTTCGGATGCGTGCGAGCGACTTTGCCTTGGCTCCCTCGTAAAGCTGGGTCTGGCGATCCGTTTGCCTTTTTTAGATGAAGAGGCCCAGGCCTGGGGAGCATTGTATGGATTTGGCAGGCCTGGGCTCCCTTCTTCTTCAGTGGTGTCCTACATGCTCTGCGCGGGACTCACCCTCCGTGATCGGGGAACTGTCTCGTGCTCGCGGAGGGACACCCGGCCCCGTTTAGCTAGGAGCCCTGCCGGGAGGCTTTCTCAGTCAGCCAGCCCTGCTGTCCCCTCCTGTCTCCCTGGTCCCTGCCTCATCCAAGGAGGAAGAGGGAAGAACCCCGTGTTGCCATCCGTCCAGATTTAGGGCCTGGACTTGCGTCCCTCACTGGTACCAAACGTGGAACGAGGGTGCAGCCGGGAGTATCCCCACTAGAGTCTGCTGCTCTGAGAGCTGAGACGGGTGTTTCTGGCTTGGGTTGTGCCCATTTTCTACTTAGGATACTTTTTGGGGTGCCTTTTATATTTTGGGTCCCTTGGCCCAACCCTCCTGGCTCCTGGATGCTGCCCCTCTCAGTGACAGAGACACCTGTAACTGCTGTCAGTTTGAGCCTTCCTTGCACTGCGGGGTTTTAACTGTTCAGTTCCGTGTCCTGGTGTTGCTCATCGATAGCAGGGGGAGGGGCGGGAGGACTGGGAAGCTCTCCTTTTCGGTGCCAGACCCCAGGGCTGGCAGTCCAAATTGGGAAGTCAAAGGGAGTGGCTTATGTTGGGTGCTGACCCTAACACAGTACGTCCCCGCGGGCACATTCCCCACGTGGGGAAACCAGCGTCCTGCAGCCGCAGCTGTGCTAAGAACTTCCTGACGTTACCATGTGCCAGACACTGTGCTGAGGTCTCTGCGTGCATCGTTTCCTGGAGTTCTTGTGGCAGCCTCGAGGTAGTAGCTTCTGTGAGCATTTCTGTTGGAGCATGACACACCTGTACAAAGGGCGTGTGTCTTCAGTGCCAAAAGGGGACACAGTGTGTGACCCACAGCTAGATGGAGAAACAGATGTCAGCCGGCCCCCCAGGAACCCCTACTTCCTCCCTCCCAGTCACTGGGTAGGTTTACAGACGTTTATAGATGGGTTCATGAAGGACTGAGCTCCAGAGCTAGTGAGAGGCAGAGCAGGCGTCTGGGGACACACGCCCTGGGCCTCGGAACCTGCTGGAAGGCAGTCCCAGGATGTGGCGTTGGGTGCGCCCACTGCCTGCCTGGCACCTTCGCCTGACGTGCATCTGCGGGTTGAAGTCACCGCAGGAAGGTGCCAGTGGGGTGGCAGCGTGTGGGAGACAGCACCGGGCCACCGTCGTCCTGGGGCAGATCGGAGTCGGGTCCCCCGCTGTTCACTGAGGGCCTTTGGGTGAGGATCTGCAGGTCTCTGAGTCTCGGTTCCCATCTGCTGGGGGGAGAAACCCCACTTGTGAAGTGTTAGGTACACAGCGAGCACCGTGAAGTGTCTGTCCCATTGTCCTTCTCCCAGAAGGGTGCCAGTCCTTCTGCTGGCGCTGTCCACACTCAGGAGGCTCCCGCAGCCACAAAGGCCACCTGAGCCATCGAGAGGCTCCGTCGCAGCCAGGGCGAGGCTGTCGGGAAATGAGGGAAGATTCCTCCAGCGGGCTGGGTCGTGAGGGCGGCTCAGTGCGGCCAGAGCAGCGGCTGTCCCTGCTGAGAGTGACTGACAGACGACACCTCCTCCCCAGGCCTAGAATGACGACAGTTCTTCATGAAAGGAAGTTGAGAGTTCCTTCTAGGGGTTTAGTCTACTCTCTGGAGCATGACTGTTTCTGGAACCTTCTGCAGACCACTTCTCTTCACTTTGTTCAAAACAAACGAAGCCCCTGGAGGCTGCGACCAGAAATCCCACGGGTGTGAGCTGTCAGCAACAAAGCAGACATTGTTCCCACGTGAAGTCCCTTGTGGGGTTGTGTCCTCTGTGTAGTGGGGACACAAGACAGTTCCTGGAATCCTGCCCAGAGGAGCAGAGCGGGAGCTGCCGAGCGAGTTTGGCACCGCGGCCCCGTGCCCGCCCGCCAGGGACGGTGACCGAGGGGCTGCCCTTGAGTGACTGCTGTTTCCGAGCCTCACCGCCCCGGAGGGACCGAAGCTTTACGCCTTTGAGGGAGAGCCTCCTGCAGCCCCCACCGCGGCATGCTCAGGTCGGGCAGGCGGGCTCACCAGGCCGCGCGGGTATGGCGGTGGGCTTTGGCCATGTGGGGGGCGTCTCTCTGCATCATCTCAAGTCAGCGTGTGCGCAGTGCTGGCGCGACATGCAACTTGGGATTTTAAAAAAGCGGCCTGTGCCAAAATCGATACAAACCGTGGTGAGCCCTGTTATTTATGTTTCTGGAGGAGCGGGAGCGAGGCTGGCACTGAGCTTAGAGCAGTTGGGGCTTTAACCCGCGCTGAGTGTCCCACCGTGAGCGGAGCGCGGAGGAAAATACGATGGAAATGCAGCACCCCCAGCGCCCCCTCGGGTCTCCTGGGGTGTGTACGATGTCGGCCCTGCGTCCGCCTCTCCCCGAGGATTTGCACCCAGGGCTCAGCTGAGGCTGTCAGCCCAAGTGTCTGAGCGAGCTGACGGGAACGCGGGGCCTGGCCCTCCTCTGGCAGAGGCTTCAGGAGAACGAGCGTCCCCTTTTATGCTTTAATCGATGCTTCTATTCATTAAATAAATGCATCTTCAAGTTGGATATTTCATTTAGGAAAAAGCGTTTCAGCCACTACCTGATCCCTCGCAGTTTATTGCCATCCCCTCCCCCTCCCCCTTTCTCTCTGACACACGCACTCAAAGCCTCCCCCACCGCCAGCAGCAGCCCCCAACCGGCCACGCGGGGGTGGGGGTCTCTGCCCTCTCGTCCCAGTGCCTGCCCCGCCCCCTCGTTGAGCACCGGCCTCAAGTGGACTCTCGGCTACGCTGGATTCTCACGTGACCTTGGCCCTTCTGCTTGTCGTTGAGGGTCAAGGTGGGACTCCAAGAGCAAAGTGGTCTGGTCTCCTCCTCCAGGTTTTAGTCCCCTTGTGCTTTCTGTAGCAGGCATGTTACTGTCACATCTGCTGTTCGTATCTGGGGTTTCCTGTGCTTCTGACTGTAGGAGGCCCCCACCGTCTTGCAGTTGTCGCACCCTCCTCTCGTCCCGTCCGAGTCAAGGCCCTACGGTCGGCCCCCCATTCTGCAAAGACCAGCGGGTGCCACCGTCGTGAGAGAGGGACCTAGAAGGCCAGTGTGGGCAGGGTTGGTCACTTTCCAGAGCTCTGTGTGAGCGCTTTGCTGTGCGTGTGTCTGTCTCATTACTCTTGGCCCCTTGGGAGGTGGAGCTGTGTGTCTCCTTCCAGGAGCGAATGGAATCCACGCTTCCAGAAAAGTGGCAGCTTGGGTGGCCATGCATTATCAGTGGCAGCCTCTCAATTCTGCTTCAAGAAGGTTTGTCCTTGACTCTCCAGGGTGGATTTTTCCAGGTAAAGCTGGCTGTGGTCGGTTTCCCTTCTGCTGCGTTCTCCGTGGTGTCTTCTGGGTAAGCGGTAAGTGACCAGCAGGGAGGCTCTGGGCAGAGGAGGACACTCACAGTGGCCGGTCCCAGCTCCCTACAACCAGAGCCCCAGCGCCCAGCCCCGGCTCCTGTCTGTGCCTCACCTTGCGTCCCAGCAGGACTCCTTTTTCCGGAATCCCTGTATCCCCTGCTCCATCCCTGTGCTGTCTGCTCATCTCACACCCTGCGGCTCAGGGACGCCCCCTGACCCCCCACTGCAGGTGGCCCGGCTCTCTCCTCCTCCCGCACCCAGGACCCTCTCATCGCCACTTCTGTCCCAGCGGCGTCCACGGCCACATCTCCGGCTGTGACTTCCCGTCTGGGGGCCGGACCTCATCTCTCTCTCGACACCTTGTCAGCTGGGGGCTCAGATGCTCCTCAGCTCACATTGAGCAAAACCGACGCCATGGCCCTGCCCTTCCCTTCTCTCTGAACCCCCACACCTGGCTCTGCTGTCATTTTTCTCTCTTGGGTAGTAGTTACCTTTTTAAAAAACAAAACCAAATAAACAGAAAGCTTTGTTGAGTTATAATTTACAAACCATAAGATTCACTTACTTTAAGAATACAAGTCAGTGATTTCTAGTAAATTTGCTGAATTGTGCCGCTCTCACCCCGTCCAACTGTGGATGTTTCCATCACCCCGAGAAGCTCCCTTGGGCCAGGTCGCTGTCAAACCTGTCCCCGCCCCCAGCCCCCGAAACCGCCAGCCTGCTTTCTGCCTACTGCTTGTTGCTGCAGCCGTGTCCTGTAAGTGGGTTGTGCGGGACACTTGTGGCCATTCGTGTCTGGCTTCTGGCGCTCAGTGTGGTAGTTCTGAGGTTCATCCGCATCCAGGCGGTTGTCAGAACCACACTCTTAGTTGTCGCCGAGTAGTGTCCTGCCACACGGGCAGGTCACGTGCTGCTAATCCATCCTTAGCTGCTGGTCAGCGGGTTGCTCCCCCTTCTTGGCTGTGAGGACCTTTGACGCAGTTGTTGGAGCAGAATGCAGGAGTCACCCTCTCCCCAGCCACCCCGGCCGTTCCATTCCCAAGTCTTGTCGTTTTGCCTTCTGATGCCCTGCTGAGCCTGTCACCCTGTGCCCGTGTCCCCACCCTCCCCCCTTACCATCATCCTTCTCTCAGACGACCAAGACTCTGTCCTCTCAGAGGTTTTCCATACGACGCTGGGGGCGATTGTCACATGCACACAATTGCCACCAGGTTGTGTACAGCCCTCCTGTGACTTCCCGCAGGTCTGAGGATGCAGATTGCATCCTCCCCGACCTGGGCGGACCCTCCCGAAGACTTTCCTGGCTGCTTCGCTTTTTCTCGGTCTCTTTCTTCACAGATGTGGGTTCACAGTTAAGCGCCCGAGGGACTCTGGGTCAGTGTCTCTCTCTGAGGGCGTCTGTCCCATCCTTGTGCCCTGTCCGCTGGTGCCGCTGAGTGGACACTAAATGTCTAGCTACAGAGTGAGTGAATCGTTAAGCCCTTGCCTCTGTGGGGTGAGGAGGGGACAGCTAAGCTGAGCCCTGGTTGAGGAGCCGTCAACTTGGTGAAGGTCTTTGCCCAGAACCTTCCGAGCAGAGGGTGTGTGCAGGGGCGGCCGGTCTGAGCAGGAACGAACTTGGTGCGTTGAATCAGAGGAGGCTGCAGGCTGCTGGCCGGAGCAGGTGCACCTGGCAGGGGGAGGTAGGGGGGTGTCCAGGTGTGCAGAGTCACAGCAAGAGGCTGTGATTCTGCTCGTTGGGCAAAGGTTTGGTACAGAGCATGTGACCTTATTTATACTTGAAAAGCATGATTTTGGCTTCTCTGCAGGAAAGAGGGAAGGAAGTAGGAGCTGTTAGGAGGCTGCTGCGAGAATCCAGGGAAGTGGGGTGGGGCTGGGAGTGCAGGGAGAGGTGGAGACCCACGGACGGTTCCCGACCGACTTCACCCCTACCAAGAGGCCCCCAGAGGCTGGGGAAGGCCTCAGATCTTGGTTTGATGCTTTTAAAAGGCTGTCTGGTTTTTCTTTAAATTTAGAGAAAATTAGAAATACAGAAAAATATCAAGAATAATATGATAAACACTAGTGTATCTGTTACACAGAATCGACAGTTGTTAACACTTTGTCATTGGTTAATCATAGGATTAAAACGTTACTGGTACGGTCAAAATCGTCCTCATCCTGTTCCCCCAGTCCCCTCTCCTCAGAGGCCAACGCTGCCGGGAATTCAGTGTGAACGTCTCTGTCTCCTGTTGCCCTTCTGTACGGGTCAGTTATCGCTGTGTAGTATTGTGTTGGGTTAAAAAGAGTATATACTTTTTCATATTGGGCATGCCATTCAGAACTTGTTTTTTTTCACTTGGCAGTATGTTTTTGAGATTCGTCTTTATTGATACTGCATTGATATTATTGATATATTGATATTATCCACCCATCAGTCATCCATCCCTCCTCCCTCCATCCACCCAACCATTTCTCCATCCATCCGCTCATCCTTTTGATTACAAAAATAATGTGTCTAGGATCTCTGGGGTCTACTCTGAGTGACCCTGCTGCATCCTTTGTAGTACTATGCACTCGGATCGCCTTTTGGAGGGATGGAAGACGCGACATCTGTTTCTCTTTCTGTTTTCAGTAATTGGTTGCTAAGGCCAAGGAGAGCCCTCCCTGCCCCCGCTCAGACTTCGCTCTGCTTCCATTTTCCCTGTAACGTGGCAATAATAATCAGCCTCACTGTCCTTACATGGAGTGCTTTACCCTTTACAATTGTGGTTTTTTTTGAGACAGAGTCTCGCTTGTCGCCCAGACTGGAGTGCAGTGGCAGCATCTCAGCTCACTGCAGCCTCCACCTCCTGTGCTCCAGTGATTCTCCTGCCTCAGCCTCCCGAGTAGCTGGGACTACAGGTGTGCGCCACGACACCTGGCTAATTTTTCTGTTTTTAGTAGAGAGGGGATCTCCTTCTTACTCAGACTGGTCTCAATCTCCTGACCTCAAGCGGTTCTCCTGCCTCGGCCTCCCTGAGTGCTAGGATTACAGGTGAGCCACCACGCCCGGCCTTACACTTTACAATTTTAATCAGGAAATCAGTGAGTTATAAATTGTTTAAAGCAAAGGGTGAGGCCCTGGGGCACTCCCTGAGAGGTTCCAGGGAAGTCAAACCTTGACCACGTTGGTCACCGTTCATCCCGTGCAGCATGCTTGCTAACGGCTGAGGAGGACTTCATTTGCATAGGTATCATTTTTTCCAAAGCAAAAAACTACTCAACCAGAGTTGGTTTTGTGTGTCATAAGGGTTCTATGCCGTACCTTCCTCTGTCAGACATTAGGTTAAAGTTTTAGGCCAGAGAGAGATTGGCCCGGCGTGTGGGGACGTAGTCTATACACAGACATCTGCCTTGGTGCACTCGTCTGGTTGAGCTTAGAGTTAATGCTACTTAAATCTCTGAGAAAATAACGTCTAGGGAAAGTGGCTTTGGTCTGGAATTACTGCGTATCCTGTAGAAGAGCTCTGTAAACCCCACGTTGTGGGGAGACGGTTCTGGTTCAGGGGCCGTGCTGGCCGGGAGCAGCTGTGTCCTGCGCTGGTGTCCCTGGCTGATGAGAATCACCCAGAAGGTGGCACTACCAGGGCCCTGACTCGTCAATATTTAATTTCCTGCGTTAAATCCGAGGGTGAGGCTTTTTCCCAGCACCTTTGCTCTGCAGTTGGATGTCCACGGCTCACCCGCCTCTCTCAGCTTCCCCCAGCTCTGACCCCTGCCTGCGTGCCCTCCTTTCTGGGTGGACACAGCAGCATCTCTGGTCCTAGCAGCATCTCTGATCTACTTTGTGACTTTCTTCCTGTTGGGTTAATCTTCCTGATCCGTGGCTCTGTCTGGGGAGGGGACTCTCTCCATCCAGGACTCAGAGCTGGAAACACAGACCCTTGAGAGAATAAAGATCCCAAAGGGAGTTGAAACTCCCCAGCTCGGCCTTCAGGTTCCCCGATAATCTCAGCTCCTCTTGCAGCTCTGTGGCTCTCTGGACCTCACAGAGAACGTAAAGAGAAGATGCTGTGTTTGATGCGCTTACTGAGCCGCGCTGCAGGCACACAGTAAGCGCTTTATGTTTGCAGTCAGGATTATTGAATTACTCCCCGCCCCCACGCCTGTCACTCCGTTTCGAATTTATTGCTTCTAAACTGACTTCTCCCGCCGGCCTCGGATCCATCTCCTCTGCAATGGCTCTGTCTGAAATCATGGCTATTAAAATAGGAAAATTAACTCTCCTCTAAGGAGAACACGAGTCACTGGCAGAACCCAAGCAGTGTCTCAGTTTAGTGTCACCTCGATGATAACAGAGACGACGACGCAGCCCCGTAAAAGTCGCCCGGAGATACGTCCTGCCTCCCACTGCGCCGCAACACCCAGTGGCTGCTGTTTGAAAAGCGTTCTGATTGGAAAAACGATTCCACGGCTGCGTTGTCCTTTATTAGTATTTAAACAAGCAGAAGTACTAGCTCGACTCTTGGACTCCAGCATCCTCCGGTCGGGCTGTCCTACAGGATCAAGGTCACCCGGCATTTCCCTGTCACCCCTAAACCCCTGGCTTTTAGCTTCAGGTGCTTTGGTGTTTGCTATGATGAGTACTAGTCTGATGGGTCTTTGTCCACAGCGAGAAGTATTATTTCACTCGGACAATTGCATTCGGAAATAACCCAACTACAGTTTAGGTTGACCTTGGCGTGGGCTATTTTTCAGAAGTGTGCAAATGTGCAGATTGCAGATGAACAGCTGTTAAAGGCCAGAAGACTCTTAAATGCGCCTTTCAATGGCTCCTGCTAAGCTTGTGTTTATTATGGGTCTTTAAAAATGCATCGTGAAGAAGCTGACGGAGACACAAGCCGTAGCTGCGGTGGAGGGTTTGAATGCGGAATGCACATCTTGGTAATGAACGACGTGCTCAGAGCTTGGCTTGCTTTCAGGGTTTCCCGAGTTCTTGCTGAGTGCTGCTGTGAGCATCCGCGGAGCTGAGGTCTTTATTCTCTCTGGGGCCTGTGTTTCCAGCTCTGGGTCCTTGATGGGGAGGGTCCCCTCGGGGCCATTACCCCCAAGTGCTTGCCGCCGCCTCCCCTCCCCCCTGTTCAGGTGGCTTTTGCTGGGCTCCTTGGGTGGAAGTCAAGAGTGAGGTGGGTGTAAGTCTCACCTGAGGAGCGTGAATTACGGATGCAGCGGGGCGGAGGTGCCTGAGGATGCCTGTGTGATTCTGGCCTGTGTTGTCGATGGTTCTTTACGCGCCTTCAGGTAACCCGCTGTAGCAATCCCTGTTTTGCATAGTGTGATATTTACATTCTTTCCAGCTTCGTCTAGACACTCTTGCACCCTCATGACAACTCACAAAGAACCATTGTCATCATCGCCATTTTATAGGGCCCCAAACAGATTTGGAAAGCACTTTAGTCTCTTACGTGAAGTTCTCTTGCCGTGTTGCTGCGGGTCAAAACAGCCTTGGCCAAGAAGCTCCTGCTGCCCCATAGGTGGGCACTTTTCAGCGTCGATTTTGTGAGCCACCATCGTTCGTGTGAGTTTATCATCAACACGGATGTGTCCTGCTTGGGCATGTGGCCCTCTGTGGTCACATACGGTTGTGGGCTAAGTATGTAGTCTCCCCTCCCCCACTGCTATGTAGCAGTCCTAACCCCAGGACCTCAGAACGAGACTTTATTTAAAGCCACGGTCTTCACAGAGGTAGTCAAGGTAAAGCGAGGTCGCTAGGGTGGGCCCTAATCCAATCTGACTCGTGTGCTTGTAAGAAGAGGAGATCAGGACACAGACCAGCACAGAGGGACGACCACGTGAGGACACAGGGAGAAGGCGGCCATCTGCAAGCCAAGGAAAGAGGCCTCAGAAGGACCCAGGCCTGAGACGCTTGATCTTAGACTCCAGCCTCCAGGATTGAGGGACAGTGTCTGTTGGTAATTTACGGCAGCCCAGGCTCACTCATGCACTCTGCTCATGGGGCAGACCCAGGTCAGGCAGCTGCCTCTGCCTGTCTCGGATGCCAGCCTTGCGCCCACTGTCTGGGTATTTTCCGTTTTTAGCCTTACATCTCGCAGAACACCTATGACTCACATTAACCAAGTATGGGAGCGAGTTTCCCCCCTGCCCCTTCCTTTTTCATTTGAGCTTAACCATGAACTTTATTCCTGGGAGGGCCAATGCTTCATGACATGGCCAACCCTAGCTCTGTTGCTTACAGTTCTGCAAACTTTGGTGGTGGAGTGTCCCCTCTCAGGATCACTGCCGTAATGAAATGAGATGATGCATGCACAGTGTGGTTGGTGCAAAGCACGTCCTCAGTAAATGGCGGCCTCCGTCATCCCCATCATTACCGCCTTAAGTCCACACCTTCCTTCCCTGTTGGATTATACTGCCCAGCAATATGCCATTTCTGGAGTTTTGTCCAATGTCGTTCAATGCCATCAACATTTATAAGCATCGGTTATGGTTATACAAAGAAAAAGACATAAACCCTTGTCCTCGGGCAGCTCGGTGTGGGGCAGGGAGGAGTGCTGATCAGCAGAACGTGGCAGTGGTCCGAGACAGAGAGAGACTGTGGGGAGGAGGAGGTCTGGGAGAAGGCACATCCTGGGGGGAGATGTGGATGGTTTGTCTGCGCTAAGCGCACCTCCCTTTTGTGGACACGAGCCTCTGGGGTGCAGAGGAAACTTGCAGAGAGCCGAAGCTGCCGGAAGCACTCCTGAGACCCTTCCTTCCTGCATGTCATTATCTTGAGGCTGGCGCTGGCCACAAACCCCTTCTCCCACTGCGGGCTTTGCAGTTCCCAACCACGTCAGCCCCTCTCCCGTTGCACCGCCCCCAGGTCTCAGGATGCGTGCGCTGCCTGCGCAGGGAGGAGGAGAAGCCACCTGGTTTGGGTCTTGGAGATGTCAGTACATCCACCTGCAGGCTTTCTGTGTCGGGAGCCACCCAGGTTAGCCTAGAGACACCAGAGGTTCCCGGTGGATCTGGACGTCGCAGTGTTCAGCGCGCTGCACTGGGAGAGGGACAAGCGACAGTTACTGACTCCTGCCTGTCAGGAGAAAGCGAGGAGAACATTGTAATGCAAGACACACAATACGGTGCCGGTGCCACCCTCCCGGGAGACGAGAAAGGCGGGTGGGGAGGCCGTGCCTCACAGACTGGATGGGGCAGGGGGTGGGGGCGGCCGGGTTCGCTGGCTGTGGGCCGTCGGACGAGCTCCCTGGGTTCCAGCGAGGGTGCCCGCTGGCAGCTCAGCCTGGCAGGAGGCCAGAGAGACGTCATCAAGAGAACCGGCCCTGTGGGGATGGCGCGAGTGTAGCTGCAGGTGGCGAAGAGAGAAAGGGTGGGATGGGGAGCCGAGGCGGTGCACGAGGTGACGCGCGGCCTGGCATTTCCAGAGCGTCGTCAGGGAGCGGTTTGGCGTCACTAGGGTACGTGTGTGTGCACGTGTGTTTGTGTGTGTGTGTGCGACTGTGTGTGTTTGTGTTTCTTTGTGTTCCTCTGTGTGTGTGCTTATGTGTGTGCATTTGTGTGTATGTGTTAGTTTCTGTGTGCTGTTTATGTGTTTTTATTTGGTTATATGTTTGTGTGTTGGTTTCTGCGTGTATATGTTTATGTGCGTGTATTTGTTTATGTGTGTATATATGTGAGTCTCTACGTGTGTGTATGTTTATGTTTGTTTCTCTTCATGTGCGTGTATGTTTCTGTTTGTAAAAGTGTATGTGTTTGTGTGTTTCTCTGTGTGTATGTGTGTGCATGTATGTGTGTGTATGGGGCAAGGAGGGGACATTGGCAGACAGGACATGTCCTGAGGAGGAGGCAGTGGAGTGACTGGATTGGGAAGGGCTGGGGCCCAAGGGCAGTGGTGTTGCCTGGGTTCGAGAGGCACATGGCTGCACTCAGCACAGGGGCCGCCAGGTGACCCTAGTCCCTGGTGAGGAAGGAGGTGGCCCGTTAGGCAGTGGGGCGGATGCAGACCCATGTGCTCTGAGGCTGTAGAGGGATCCAGGCTGACCTAGGATGGGACACAGAAGGGCCGAGAGCACCTCGGGGGCTGCTGGAGTGGGCGGGCGCCTGCCACTGGTGTTGGGACCCGGGACCGTGGAGGCCCCCACGGGCGAGTTGTTAGCCTTGGCATCATCAGCAGACAGTCGACCCTGGAGTTACTCATTTGGTGGCCGGGTCCAGGTCCCCCTTTGCGGACCTGGTCTGTGCGCTCGGCGTTGGCGGTCAGCACGTCCCTTTGTGTTGAACCGCCTGGTTAGAGTGACCGTCCCACCCCGGCCGGGCGTGGGAGCTTGTTCCAAGGGGTTCTTTGCCTTGTGAATTTGTCCCAGGGTGAGAATCTTTGTTCAAAGTGCTTTTTAATTCTTCTGAGGGTTTCCTTCCAGATGTACTTCCTGAAGCCCAGTTCTCAGATGAAGGGACACTGCTTTTTCTCAGCTCTTCCCTGTATTTTTCCCCAGAGAGATGCAGCCACATTTCATGACCGCAGCACTGTTCCAGGTATAGCTTGTGCTGCGTTACTTGTTTTTATTTTTAACTGCTACTGGCTCTTCAGAGGCTAGACTTTACTTCTTTGGGAAAAAAATTTACTCTCCTAAATTTTGTTCCTGGTTATGGGGATTAAACGATGTCTCCTTTAAGTGTAAATGTTCAACATAGACAAATTTACTAGTAACAGGAAAAACTGACACAGTATTTGTCTGATACACAAATGACCTGGAACGGCCTCTTCAGTTTTCTCGGGGACTGTCACATGCAGGCACACGGCGGAGACCATGCAGGTTTGGTTCCAGGCCACCACTATAAAGCAAATACCACAATAAAGCCAGACACGAATCTTCTGTTTTCCCAGCGCATATAAAAGCTATCACACTATACTATTAAGCGTGCAATAGCATCATGTGTAAGACACAGTGTACATGTCTTAATTAAAAAACTATTTTATTGCTAAAAATGCCGCCGATCAGCTGAGCCTTCAGAAAGTCGTGATCTTTCTGGCGGCTGACTGCGCAGGGTGGTGCTTGCTGAAGGCTGGGTGGCTGTGGCAATTTCTTAAAATACGACAACAATGAACTTTGCTGCAGTGACTAACTCTTCCTTTCATGAGATTTCTCTGTGGCGCCAATGTAGTTTGGTGGCATTTTACCCACAGCAGAGCTGCTTTCAAAACTGGAGTTGATCCCCTCAAACGCTGCTGCTGCTTTATCAACTGTTTATGTGACATTCTAAATCCGTCCTCGTCATTCAACGGCGTTCACAGCATCTTCACCAGAAGGAGATTCCGTCTCAGGGAACCACTTTCTTCGCTCATTCATAAGAAGCGACTCCTCGTCCGCTCAAGTTTGATGACGAGATCGCAGCAATTCAGCCACGTCTCAGGTTCCGCTTCTAACTCCAGTTCTCTGGCTGTTACCACCACATCTGCAGTGACTTCCGCCACTGAGATCTCAAACGCTTTAAAACTATCCAGGAGGGTTGGGATCAGCTTCTTCCAGACTCCTGTTAATGTTGATATTTTGACCTCCTTCCATGATTCACAAATGTTCTTAATGGCATCTAGAATGGTAAATTCTTTACAGAAGGTTTTCAACTGACTTTGCCCAGATCCATTAGAGAAATCACTGTCTGTGGCAGCAGTAGCCTTATGAAATGTGTTTATTAGATAATAAGACTTGAGAGTTGAAATTACTCCTTGATCCGTGGGCTGCAGAGTGAATGCTGTGTTAGCAGGTGTGAAAACAACATTCGCCTCCTTGTTTGTCTCTGTCAGAGCTCTTGGGTGCACTGTCAACGAGCAGTAATATTTCGAAAGGAATCCCTCTGAGCAGTAGGTTTCAACAGTGGGCTTAAAACATTCAGTAAACCACACTGTAAACAGACGTGCTGTCATCCAGGCTTGGTTGCTGCATTTACAGAGCACAGGCAGAGTAGAATTAGCATGATTCTTAAGGGCCCCAGGATTTTCATAATGATAAATGAGTACTGGTTGCAACTTGAAGTCATGAGCTGCATTAGCCTCTAACAAGAGTCAGTCTGTCCTTTGAAGCTTTGAGGCCGGGCATTGACTTCTCCTCTCCAGCTATGAAAGTCCTAGATGGCGTCTTCTTCCAGTAGAAGGCTGTGCTGTCTACATGGAAAACCTGTTATTTCATGTAGCCCCCTTCATCAGGGATCTTAGCTAGATCTTCTGGGTAACTTGCTGTAGCTTCTACATCAGCTCTTGCTGCTTCACCAGGTACTTTTATGTTCTGGAGATGGCTTCTTTCCTTAAACCTCGTGAACCAACCTTTGCCAGCTTCAGACTTCTCTTCTGCAGCTTCCTCACCTCTCTTAGCCTTCGTAGAGTTGAAGAGAGTCAGGACCTTGCTCCGGATTAGGCTTTGGCTTAAGGGAATGTCCTGGCTGGTTTGATGTTCTATCCAGACCACTCAAACTTTCTCCATGTCAGCAATAAGGATGTTTCACTTTCTTATCATTCGTGTGTTCACTGGGGTAGTGCTTTTAATTTCCTTCAGGAACTCTTTCTTTGCATTCACAACTTGGCTAACCTTTTGTGGCACAAGAGGCCCAGCTTTTGCCCTGTCTCAGCCTTCGACGTGCCTTCCTCACTATGCTTCTTCGTTTCTGGCTTTTGATTTCAAGTGAGAGACATGTGCCTCTTCCTTTCACTTGGGCACTTTAAGGCCACTGCAGGGTTATTGGCTGGCCTAGTTTCAGAATTGTTGTGTCGCACAGGGAGGCCCTAGGAGAGGGACAGAGAGCACAGTGGCCGGTCCGTGGAGCAGTCAGACACACACAACATTTATCAGTGAAGTTCACTGTCTGACGTGGACCTGGTTCATGGCGCCCCAAAACCATTGCAGTAGTAATCAAAGATCACTGCTCACAGGTCATCATAACAGATATAATGAAAAGTTTGACGTATTATGAGAATTGCTGAAACATGACACAGAGACACAAAGTGAGCACATGGTGTTGGGAAAATGGTGCCAACAGACTTGCTTATGCAGGTTTGTAACAAACCTTCCATTCGTGAAAAACGTAGTATCCACGAAGCACAATGAAATGAACCACCATAAAGCAAGGTGTTCCTGGCATTTATGCTTTGCCTGCACTGAGGTTGGCTGTGGATGTGTACAGAGAGGAACGTAACGTGTCGCGCTAAACAGGGATGACCCGGGAGCCAAGCACACTTGACCTGGTGTCATTCGAACCTCCACCGCGTTCTAAAAGTGTGGCCTTGGGTGGGAGACTTGGAGTCTCTGAGGCTCAGCTTCCTCACGTGGAAAACGGAGTAATAATAGTATCGTTATTATAACAGCAGTGATGCCCACTTAAGGTTGTGGTAGGGAGGTGAATATGGTTACCATAGTTTCTGGTATATTAGGATTCAGTGAGTGTTAACCATCACTGTATCATGGTCATCATCATTATTGCTGTTGTCATCACCATCATCTTCATCATCATCACCACCACCATCGCCATGATTACCACAATCATCAACATCACCATCATCACCACCATCACCATCATCACCACCATCACCATCATCACCACCATCACCATCATCACCACCATCACCATCATCTCCACCATCATCTCCGCCATCACCATCATCTCCGCCATCACCATCATCTCCACCATCACCATCATCTCCATCATGTCCCACTAGACACTGAGCCCCTTAAGGGCTAAGGTCCCACCTTGGCCATCTTCCTGTCCTCCCACCCAGTGCTGGCACAGGACCCTCTCTGTCCGGACAGACAGGAGCTTGAGGAGAAGGGAGGTGTTTCCTCAAGCAGTCTGTTAGAGGAGCCGGCAGAGGCTGGGACTGCTGACCCCAGGGTTGTCCTTGTCATCCTCCTTGTACTGTCTGGGCATCGGCCAGCACATTGCCCACTCTTTCATAGCATCTCTGATAACACGCTGTGCAGGAATACCCATCTCACAGGCCCGCGGGGAGGCAGGGATGACACAGCACTCCTCACGGTGAACTTCACCGAGCATCGCATGAAGTTGTGGTGGGGAGGTGAATATAGTTACCGTAGTTTCTGGTATGTTAGGATTCAACAAATGTTAATCATCACTGTATCATGGTCGTCATCATCATTGCTGTTGTCATCGTCACCACCACCACCACCACCACCATCATCGTTACACCATTGCCATGATATCACCATCATCACCACCAAAGGTGGGAAGAGGGTCACTTAAGGCACAGGCTGTCTCGGGCGCTCTGCCTGGCAGACACATCACTGTTCCATCTTTGCCTCCTTGCCGCTCCTTGTGCTGGGCCCTCAGCCTGGAATTCCCACCCCAAACTCACACGTCCCTGGACAGCTGTCTGTGGGGTGCGTACCCTACCAGGCGGCATGGCTCGCTCCTTCCTCTGAGTCCCCCAGGGAGCTCACTGTGGCATTTATTTTTACCTTTTCTGTGCACGTGACAGTCAAGTATGTATCTTTTACCCCGACAAACAGTGGCCTAGGGCTGGTTTTCTCACTGCTGTCTCTGTGGCTCCCACATCGTTCGTTCATTCAGCACACATCGGTCACCTGCGCTGCACCGGGCCTGTTCCTGGAACTGGCGTTTGCCCGATGGGCGGAGACCCTCGACGGTGAGTGAGTGAAGAACAAATGGAAACAGCATTTGTCCGGGGTCCTCCGATGTCGCGGGCTTCCCTGAGCCAGTGGACGCGTGGGCAGCACCCATCACGTGTGAGAGGAGGGGAGCTCCCTGGGAGCGGGGTGCCAGCCAGCCGAGGCTCCTATCTCAGAGATGTGGGGTGGTGCTGCTTTCTGTTGGCACAGTTAGTAGCACGTGATTTTACATATATGTTCCTTGCCGCCATAGCCGACCACAGACTGGGGGCTTAAACAACAGACATGTATCGTCTCTCGGCCTGGAGGCTGGAAGTCTGAGATGCCGGTGTCAGCAGGAGGGTCCCCTGAGTGCTGCGAGGGAGGATGTGTTCCAGGCCTCTCCCCCGGCTGCTGGGTTTGCTGACGATCTCGTTTGTGGATCCATCGTTCCTAGCTCTGCCTTCCCCTTCGCACACTGCCTCCCTGTGTGTGTTTTGCTACGTCCGAGTTCTCCCTCTTTATAAAGACATGGTCATTGCATTAGGGTCCTACTCCAGTGTGACCTCACCTTAACCTGATTACATCCGTAAAGTCCCTATTTCCAAATAAATCACATTCACAGTATGAAGGGGGGGCGTGCTAGAGCTTCAGCATCTTTTTAGGGGACGTGATTCAACCCGTAACATGTATTATTCACATTCTTTCTGATCCTCCCCACAGCCCTGCGAGCTGAGCGTGGCTGTGGTTTTCATCGAGGGAACAGGACTGCCAGGTTGGGAGGTTTTCCCAGGAGCACAAGGTCAGCTTGTGCAGTTGGGTTGCAAACCCAAGCCTTTCTGACCTCTGACCTCCTGTTCCTTCCAGAAGTTTCTCAGTGGGCTACTCTTGGTGTTTTTTTGGAGCAGAATGGGTCTTTGTCCTGCATGGATGCAGCATCTCTGGCCCTGCCTGCTGAGCGGCAGGGGATGCCAGTCTTTGCGATCACGCGCAGCGGCACAGAGGCGATTCTGAGCCCACTGCTCCTAGAGCACTTGCCTGCTCGCAGAGTCCCGTCCCCGGGCTGCAGGGAGGGCCCACAGTACTCTCTGTGTGTTGGCATCTGAGGGGACACGAGTTGGTCAGGCTGGCGGTGATCCCTGATGCGGGAACAGGTGAGTTAGGGGAGGCCCCGCCTGGTCGTGGCTGATGGGTAGCTTGTTTGTTGTACCAGGAGTTTCCAGAGACTTCTCAGCCAAGGATGGGGGAGGCCATGTGACTGCAAGTCACTAGAATGAACACCCGGCCTCAGCCTTGTAGCCCTGTGGGGAGCTTCAAGAGTCACACTCGAATTGAGCCCTTGACGTTGGAGAGGGACACACGGGGGCATTCGTGTGCAGGTGCCGCGTGTCCTGGGCGGGGGCGTCCTGGCTGCCTGCTGAGCCCGTGCTCACTGTTGGCGGCCGCAGGATCAGCTTCCCGGCAGAGAGGAGCTGCTCAGCCGCCAGGAAGGTGGCAGGGCCTGTGGGCACAAACCTGCAGAACTCCCAGTAGAGAACTGGTTCAGCCTCGTCTTCAGTCAAACCTCATTTTTCCCTGAATGCTTTCACACGGATAAAGCTAATTCTTGAGCCCGTGCTGATGGCTGTCCAATGGAATATAATTTTAATTCAACAAAAACTAGCAGTCGCGGTCAGAAGTGCGTTTGCCTGGTTTTTCTCTTTCCTGGCACATGGGAGCATCCCACAGAAGGGCTTGCGCACATGACCGCATTGTGGTCCTTCCAGTTCTCGGAGGCAGCGTGATGTTTTTGAAGTGTCTGTGATCCGTTTGTAGGCCCTGTCGGCACCACTGTTTAACTTTTACAAAAATCAGCTCTGGAGGCAACACAGTTGAAATCTCATAATCGCCTTTCTTATCCTGCGGGAGGGGGGGCAGCTGTGTTTCTGAAGCTCTCCTGTTCAGAGTCAGCGTGGGTGGTGTGAAGACATGCCCGTCAGCGAGGCGACGGGACCAGGCATCCACTCGTGTCGGAGGGGGCCAAGAGCGATCGGTGTTAAAATTAAGTCACGGTATGATGTGCCCAAGCTGTGGCTCTCAGCGCGTGTTCCCCAGACCGGCAGCAAGAGTATCACCTGAAATTCGTGAGAAATGCATGTTCTCAGGCCCCAGCCAGACCTGCTGAATCAGACCCCCTGAATCAGACCCCCTGTTTGCTGGGGTGCAGGGGGCTGGGTAATCTGTGCTTTAGTGGGTGCCGAAGTTTGAGGAGCATCGTGCAAGTGGTAGCACTGCCCGAGGCAATAGGAGGTTATTGATCACCAGAAAGACACCCTGAGTACCCAGGATTTAGTGCGTGGTGAGCGCCAAGGCCAGAGAGACCAAGGCCTCAGTCTAAGTTCCTCCCTTTCATAGTTACCAAACGTCTCCGTGCAAGCAACCAGTGGGCTATACTTTTCAGCCTGAAAAGCCATGGGGCCCAAAGCTCGGAAAAACCATCAGGGAGGCGTGGACGCAGCTTTGGCGTCTCTGACCGCGTGTCCCACGTGGGTGACGAGGGATGGGGGTGGGGGCCGCACCGCTCATCAGCTGTCTTTGTTCTCGGCAGAAATGCATTCGCTTTAACCCGGACGCCACGGTGTGGGTCGCAAAGCAGCGGATTCTGTGCACGTTGAACCAGAGTCTGAAAGACGTCCTGAACTACGGGCTGTTCCAGCCGGCGAGCAACGGGCGTGACGGCAAGTTCCTGGACGAGGAGCGGCTTCTGCGGGAGTATCCGCAGCCCCTGGGCCAGGGCATCCCCTCCCTCGAGGTACTTCAGTCCGTGGCGCACCGCCTGTGATCGCGTCACGGCCCGGACGCATGGTGGGGGGGACGGCCTTATCTAAACTCCCAGTTCCGTTTGGATTGGGAAGTTAGCCTCAGATGAAAGCATTAGTTTGGGGTCTTGAGGTTGCACCTAATTTTACTGTGAATTTCGACTGTTGCGCAATTTTCGTACATTTGTTTTCTTACTAGAGATTCAAAGAATCTGTTGGAGGGAAATCTTGGTGTGAACAAACCGTGGGTCTGGTTCAAGCTCATGGTGTCAGGACCTGTGAGTCCTGAGAGTACAGCTCGGGGCGCCCTTCTGCTTCCCTGCAGGGCCCCCGCCCCAACGCCTAACACACAGTGTCTTTTCCAACTCCGCCTTTCCAGGTCTCCAGACACCACCTGGGTGTAAAGAATTAATTCAAGTCTGACCCTAACTGCAGGTCAGGGCCCAGCCCCACAAGACTGCCCTCACGCAGATGCTGGTGGCAAGTTCCCGGTCCCCAGGTCACCCACACTCCTGTCCAACTTGCCTGTAACTCAGGAGTTCCCACTGCCCCCTCCTCGGGTTTGTCCATTTGCTGGAGCAGCTTCCAGAACTCAGGAAGGTGCTTTAGGTCCTATCGCTGGTTTACTGTGACGGATACAGACGGACAGATGAGGAGGGACCAGGGTCCCGAGTGCAGGGATGTCGTTCCTTGGGGAGTTGGACGTGTTTGCCAACTCAGAAGCTCTCCAAACCCCGTTGTTTTGGGATTTTTATAGAAGTTTCCTTCCATAGGCAGGGTGGATTAAATCCCTGGCTGTCGTCCGTGATTGGGATGGGCCTCCAGCCTCTCTCCCCTTCCTGGAGGTCATGGGTGAAGCCAAAAGTTCCAACCTTCTAACCTTGGCTTGGTCTTTCTGGCTACCAGCCCCTGTCCTGAAGCTACCTAGGAATTAGGAGCCATCTCGTTAGCATACGAGAGAAACTGAGCACGCAGGAGATTCCAAGGGTTTTCTGGGAATCAGGCATAAAGACCAGTCTCCCTGCCCCTGGGTAGCAGGTGGCCCTGCCCTGCAGCCTCCTTTCTGCTTCCTGCCCTGAGATGACCAGTGGCCTCTTGAGCTGCTTTTGCCACGACGGGGTCTTGTGCTTCCCTTGTGAAGTGGTGGATCTGTCCCATGGGGCAGGCTTATGCATTTCCACGTAAAGCACGACCCCTGTCTCTGCCTTGCTGCCCCCAGGTTTACAAGCAGGGTCCCCAAAAACATGCACATGGTGTCAGTTACAAGTAGCCAGAGTGGGTCATTTCGGCTGCTGCAGAGCACATTGGTGCTCATTTCAGCGTGGCCAAACGAGACGCAGCGTGTGTGCTCGCAGCTGGCACTGGAGCAGGCACAGTGGGTTCTCTCTACTTGGCCGCTAGAGATGACTCTGAAGTCCAAGATGTCATGGACACCAACCCAGAACTAAGGTGAAACCTCGTCAGCACACTTCTAGGTTCCATCATGACTTTGAGACTGAGGTTATTGGGGTCCCTATTGTGGACCGTGTGTTGGACCAGCAGGAGGGGTTTCAGCGGAGGGAAACACAGGGTGCCCCTTGGAAGTTGTGTGGTTTAGAGCAGATCACTAAGCTGTTCTGACCTCAGTCTGCTTATCTGTAAAATGGGTATCCATTGGGAAAAAATCGGTCATTGAGGGCCTACTACATGCCAGACACTTGCCAGGCATATCCACCTTGCCTAATTTTACTTTGACAGTCAAGGTTCTGGTCATATGGCACTTACATTCCAGTGGGAGGGGCGGACCAGGAACAGGAAATCAGCACAGTTCGCTTCAGGGGCTGATCACTTCGATAACAACAGTAAAGCTGTACAGGAAGACCAGCAATTCAGGAGCCTACTCCGATCGGGCCCTGGTACCCGTAGCTATGCAGCCTTGTGCCAGACGCCCAGCCCGTCTGAGCCCCAGATTCCTGGCATGGAATGTTAGGGGGGGATTTCACAGAGCAGTGTGCTTGGTCAAGCCCGGCCACCAGCAAGTGCCCCACTTTGGTGTGTGGCTGCTGCTCTTACCCATTCATTTCCCCAAGATCATTGCTGATGTTTGCGTTAACTCATCTCCCTGCGCCGCCATCCTGCCAGGTGATCTCCCTCAAAGGGCTGAGGCAGCCCAGGGATGGACACGTCAGGGGCAGGCATCCACCTGAGCGCTTTGCCTCGGTGATTTCAGTAAAGTGTGGTTGGCTACGTGTGCGACATTGGGGATGTGGCAGGAGAAGCCTTTGTGGATCTGAGCCATGTCTCTCTGTAGCCGTGAGCTGTCAGTGTTTGCGGTTCTGGAATAATCTTCCCCTCCTAGGAACTTGCCCTCCTGCAGGAGGGGGCCCTAGCGTTTTCTCTTACAGCTGAAAAAAGGGCCCGTTGAGTTGAATTCTCGAGACCTTTCTGGTTTAGCCAGGTGATCGTGAGCCGGGGGCTGTGCCTGGCATCCTTCCCAGTGGCTTCTGAAATCAGGACCAGAGGCGTGATTGGTCCCAGAACATGCTGTCCTGGGTGAATCTAGACTCTAGGTGGAAATCCTAAGACGGGCCTGGGGCTCCTCCCGCCGGTTCTGTCCAGGGAGATGGGCATCCGACCACACTTTATCCCGGAACTCTGTGCAGCCTCCTGGGTCCTATAGAACTTTCTGATTTCATAACTAATTTATTTTGAGACTTTAAAGGAAAAAAACAAGTTTCAGTCTGTGCAAAAGAAGAATTTTGTCTGTTGTTGAATTGCCGTTTTGTTTGGCGTGGAGGAGAGAGGAGAAGGTCGTCTCCTTGGAAACATTATCTGGGGTTAGACCTCCAGTTTCGGGATTGGCTTACCCGCTCACTGTCCTTTTATCCGGGGGCGGTTTTGCTTGCCCCGAGCTTATGTGTAACCTCGGAGGGTGATGGTCTCAAGGGAGGGGTAAACTGGCACTTGTCCAGGGACAGTTCTGTGCCAGGAAGCTCACTCACGTTCAACCCTCGGGCCACCCATGGGACAGATAAGGAAACTGAGGTGCATCTGGAAGGTGTCCAGCCCCAGTGACTCCCACGCACTCAGCATCCTCCCCAGACCTCCATAGCGTCTCCAGCACGCGTGGTGACCGAGCGGCTTAGGGGTGCTGGGGGCGGGCGGTGTCAGGCAGAAGGTGCTGGAGACCTGCGAGCAGGCTGACGGCACAGCTTTCATCTTGCACGCCGCCGCTGCATCCGAGCACAGTGTGCTTCCCGGTGCACACGGCGCAATTTCCAGTTCAAAGCAGGCGCTGCTGCTTTGAGGGGGTAAATGGTAGCTCTGCGGTCCTGGGCAGAGGTTGCAGGCATACGCGGAGGCGGGGGCTTGACCAGGCCCGGCTTCCAGTGTGTGCTTCAATAAAGGCCGAGGAAGCCGCGTCCGCGTTTGTCGAACGCGCAGTGCGAGGGCAGACAGATTCCCTGTAAGGAATCGTCGTCGCCTCATTAGCCAAAGGAGAGCGGATCTCCCAGCACGACTGCAGCTGAGCTTCCCACTAAGGGCACTTTCTGCTTCGCTTTCTGTTGCTCTTGTTTGCTTTCATGGCTTTTGAGCTAAATTCCTGCAGAATCTTGGCAGAAGTGATTTTTACTTAGGACGTCACAGACTGTGCTATATGAATACAAGTAGTTTATTTAAAACTTGAGGAGTTTGCTGCGGAGTTCCCTGTTGTCGGTGAAATAGCCAAGGAAGAGGCCGCTTTTCCTCAGAACGGTCGTGTGAGGTATTTACTTGTTTGTTTTCTTTTTTCTCTGTTTCTGTGCCAGTTTCGATACAAGAAGCGAGTGTATAAACAATCCAATCTCGACGAGAAACAACTGGCCAAGCTCCATACAAAGGTACGCAGGGAATGGGTTGTTACTCACACTCCTGGCGTCTTATCTGTTTCCTTGTCCTATTATCTTCTTGCCGGGGGACCTGGCGCACGCCTGGCTTGCCGTGCAGCATGGCTGGGCTGCACAGGTGGACGGGTCACCTCGAGGCGCAGCTGCTAGAGGCCCTCTGCCACCTGGCCGCAGCGGGCTCTGCTCAGTGAAGCCACAGGGGTTTGGGACGGGAGCGGTAAATCCGCTGGTGCTCCGGAGAGGTTCGGAGGCAGCGGCTCTGAAGAGGGCAAGATTTGGATGCTCAGCACCGTGGATAGACGATAGTGCCTGCCAAGCACTTTGATGGTTTTCCGCTGTTGCTGCATCGGTACAAACCTTGTTAAAGTGCTGTTGACATAAACCACCCAGGTAAACTGCGTGCAAGCAGTGGGGAGTCGCCCGGAGCGCTTGGCACCCGGCGGAAGGCACTGTGGGGCCTGTGTGTGCAGCCGCGTGCTGAGCCCCAGCATGACGTTGGCGCCACGAACACCCTGCTCTTTGTCGGGGGTGCTGTGCCAGTTGAGGAGGTAAAAAGGGGGGGCCAAGGCCCTGAGGTATGTGGGCAGAGCCCCCTGCTTAATTCACACTGAGGAGGAACCTGTGATACCCGAGGAGGCTGTCACCCTCGGCCAGGGGCTGCCCGGTAGCTGCCCTGCAGAACTGGGCTGGAGAAGGTCAGGCGCTTCCCAGGTGAGCACACCTGCAGCCAGGAGCTCCCAGGGCTTTCTCATCCCACAGGTGGCTCCTGGTTTTTGTTTTGTTCCCTCCCCCCATTTCCATCGGACGATGCAAAGATTTTCACTGTGCGTCCTAATGTGTCATTGTCGTTATTTGCCTTTGTGCTCATGTTGTCCACATGGGGGTCGGTCGACCTTCCGCCTGCTCCCTGCACTGACTGCTTTGCGACAGGGTGCTCCAGGCTCCTCTCGCGCTTTTCCTGCCTCAGCCCGGGATCCGCCCGGAAAGCGATTCTTCGACGGCCAAGGTTTGGGCCTCTGGGTTGTTTTGTAACAAAATTATACTCTGACGTATAGATAAAAATGTGTTTGTGGATTTTTTAAAAAGTGTCGATTCACAGATGGCAATGAAGGTTTTGGGTGAGACAAAGTGCTGGTCCTATGTTGGGGGGCATTCGTTCAGTCCTGGTTCCGGAAGGGATAGAAAATGATCAGGTGGAAATCCAGCATGAGTCAGGAGGCCCAAGAGCCGCACATGTTGAAAACCGCCATTGGTCCCCTCGGTGCGTCGGGGCGTGTGCGGAGCAGGGACGGAGGCTGAGGCCAGCGCGGAGAGCCGGACTGCTGGGGCGGAGGGTGCCGATCCTGCAACCCTGGGCAAGTGGCCAGGCTGTCTGCTGGGTGGACGGGAAGTTGCTCTCGCAGGTGAGGCTGGCAGAGCTTGGGAAAGGCCTCTGCCCTTCAAGGTTGAGCCACTGACCTCTGGAGTCTCCTAAGAGATGAGCACCGCCCTTCACCTTGAACCTTGAACCTTCAACCACCGAGTGACCAGGCATCGCTCTTTCTGCCCGTGCTCCCGCAGGGCTCACCAAAGAGTGGCTTAACCCGAGTGAGCAGCTGCCTCCTTACAGATGAGGGATGGAGGCAGAGGGTCTGGGGTGCCCCCCGGAAACCTTAGCTCTTCAGGGTGCTCCGGGCGGCTCAGCTCATCTTTTCAAAAGCGAAGGAACATCTGTAGCTCTTAGCAAGGTATCTCCATCCATTTAGGCTGTTCTAAAAAAGTAACTTTGGGTAACTCACAAACAACAGAAATGCGTTTCTCACTGTTCTGGAAGCTGTGAAGTCTAAGATCAAGGTGCCTACAGACTTGGTGGCTGGCGAAGACCAGTTCACAGAGGACTGTTTTCTCCACGCTCACGACCCAATCCCCTCCCACAGGCCCTGCCTCTCATGGCTATTGCACTGGGGATTATTCAGCCTGTGAATTTCGGGAGGACGCAAACATTAAGTCCACAGCACAGCACAGTGAATAGCGAAGGGTTTTTAAAATGCTTATCCAGGACAGGCTGAAGGTGTTTGCCAGGTGCGGGACTCCGTGCTCAGCCCTGGGCTTCGAGACACAGCTGCTGCCCAGACAGCCCCAGGGTGGGCAGAGGGCCCGGCTGGGGGAGGCTCTTCCTCTGTGGAAGAGGCCAGAGGTCACCCCATAGCCAGTAAAGACGTGTCTTACGGAGACATTTCTGTTTTATTATTTTTCATTTTAGACCAATCTGAAAAAATGCATGGACCATATTCAGCACCGCTTGGTGGAGAAAATCGTCAAGATGCTGGATCGAGGCCTGGACCCCAATTTCCACGACCAGGAGACCGGAGGTCGGTACCTGTTAGACGGCACTTTACCGAGCTTTGCTCAAGTGTGGAAAAGTCACTCTGTTCTTCAGGTTACACATGAACTGTGTTTGGGTTTTAGAAGTGCGTTCTCCTCCTCTGTGACTTCTCAGCCAGAGGGGCTCAGCCTGTTTTGCTCACGCGATGTCCCCACCACCCAGCACAGGGCCTGGCACGTGGCAGGTCTGCGGGGCACAATTGTTGAGTGAGTGAGTGAGCGAGTGAATGAATGAATGCACAAACGAACAAATGACACATGCGTTGTGCTGTTGCGTGCCAGCCCTGAGCACACACGCAGACCTCACAGAGCTTCCGCTCTGGAGACGCCTGTTTGTCAACGCCAGGGCCGTGTGTCTGAGCCCTGGCGCGGTGCCCTAGCAGACAGGCACAGACACGCAAATGTCTCGCGCCCCCTGCTGGAAGCCAAGCTCCTTACGCGTGAGCCTCGGCATGTGGTGGAAAACGGTGCAGGGTTTGGCGGTTCTGTGACGTGAGGTTTCTCAGCCCCGGTGCTGTCGCCCTTTGGTCTGCGCGGTTCTGTGCCGCGGGGGCCGTCTGCACAGGAGTTCAGCGGCGTCCCCAGCCTCCACTCACTCGAGGCCAGTAGTAGCAGCACCCTGTGTGACAACAGTGTCTCCAAACATTGCCCAGTGTCCCCTTGGAGGGGAGCACAAGTGCCCCTGGTGAGAGCCCCTGCCCATGGGACAGCAGCTGACGTGGGCAGGAAGGGGTTAGGTCCTTGCGGGGAGCACAGCCCTCAGGTGAGGGAGCCTGTGTAGCAGCTCCGGGTGTCCGCCCCGTCAGGTGGGTGATTCTGGGCAGGCGAACGTTCCTATTGGACTGGGGAGAGGGGACCACCCTCCCCTCTCCTCGTGGGACGTGCCGGCCCTGCTCCTGGCTCCTGCGGGGTTTGGTGCCATCGTCACATACAGGTGTCACACCTCAAAATTGTTAAGCACACAACAACTGAAGAATGGCGCTTTCTTATCATTTGTGGGAGGCCCATCAGACCCCTCACGCTGGGGAGAGACCCCACTGGGCGTGGATCCAGCCAGCACACCCCTGGCTGAGCACTGGTTGGGGGCCATCATCGCCTCTTTCCGGTTGTCTGTGTCTCTTACGTTTGGCTGTGAGCAATGTAAGAGCGGGCATGGGCTTGCTGGTGGCTGCTGCAATGCCTGCGGTGTCAGGAGGTGGAACTGCACGAGCGCAGCTCCAAGGTGGGGGTGCAGAGTGGGGGAGGGGCACAGGGTAGGGGTGCAGAGTAAGAGCCTGACTGCCGGTGAGCAGGCACCAGGCCCAGCGTGGAAACAACAGGAGGGAGGGAAACACTTGGGTGTTTGTGTGCAGAGCAGCGATGTGCACGAAGCCAGGTTTGGCTGGGGGTCCAGGCAGCACACTTGGAAGATGAAGAGGGAGGGGCTCGGGGTTGGGTGTGTGGCGGGCAGGGTGGTGGAGCCCCCAGGCCTGCAGAGCATTCTGGGGTGAGGGGCAGCTGCAGAGTTTGATATTCTGCGGCCGGGCGACTGCTGGGTGCGGGCAGCAGGGGGAGGATGAGAGCTGAGCTGAGCTGAGAAGCAGAGACGCCGAGCCCCAAGCGGGGGCTCACTGTGAGTGGGCTGCAGGTCGGCAGGAGGCTCAGGAGGGCCCTGTCCATTCATCTGTCCTTCCCCGACATGGGCACATCCCCGCTGTGTTGACGTGGGCGGCTTCTCTTCCGGAAGGTCCTCTGCGCTGGCGCCCACTCTGGGGCAGGAACCCTCCTCTCCGAGGCGGGGAGTCGCAGCTCCCGGTGCCTGGCTGTAAACATAAGGGACCTGCGGATTCCTGGGCATGAACTTGAGCCTTCAGCACATTTATAGGCGGCCGTCGTCCAGACCTGGGTTCCCTCCCGGGCCAGCCTTGGGCCTTGGCTCCCACCGGCCTGGGGAGAGCTGCATGTGTCTGTATCCTGGCCTCATCCGTGCCTGTTTCTGGTGGATTCTGGGGGCCCGGGCCCCAGCAGAGTCAGCCGCCCCTCTCGCCGTGTCCTGGTCGGTGGGGGGTACACTCTGAGCTGCTCTTTTCCTCCCACAGTGACCCCTCGGGTTGGTGTTGTCCCGTTATGTGCCAGACCTCCCCCCACCCCCCTCCACCAGACTGTTGCTGTCTTTAGATGCTAAGGTTTTGAAAGGACTGTTATTCCAGAACAGATCCTAACTTCACTTCCAAAAGCACACTGGCCAGCCCCTGAGCTGTGTTGAAACAGAGGGACGTGGCCTAGAGTTCAAGCTGCCTTCAGTGTGATCCTGGATTGAGTCGGTACCAAAGCGTGGGACCCTCGATTGCCGTGAGCAGGCGCGGAGCGTGGGAATTACAGACAGAGGCGGGAGCAGGACCCCTGACTACTTGCCCAGAACCGAGTGGCCGTGACTTGGGAGCTGCCCACGGAGACGGCAGCCTGGGTGCATCCTCCGTGGTTTCCGAAGCGTTCCCCGGACCGCGGCCTCTGTGCTCGTTACTGATGCGAAAGACCAAACCCCGAAAAGGAGCAGAAACCCCTTTTCATCAGAGCGCGGGACGCGGCTCCGGACAGAGCACAGAAGTAGGTTCAGGTGTTCTTGGGTCTCCAGCAAGGGCAGAGGCCGGCGGGACCAGGCCAGGGACAGGACCCCCTCGGGTCAGGGGTCAAGAGCAGGAGGCATGACGCAGCGCAGGGGGGCAGGTGGCTTCTTCCCTGCAAAACTGTTCCCCGTCCCACCCAGGAGTTTGCAGCGATCAAACTTTGTGGTTTGGGGTTTTGTTTTGGGTTTCGACAGAAATAGTTATTTCAGTTTTAGGATTTAAAACACAGTGATTGAATCAGTTCTCACATGGTAGTTTTCTATGTCGGTTTTTCTTCTTGTAGTGACTGATACTCCTCCATAAAGCTGAACTTTCTCTTTCCTCCGCTTCCCCTGTTTTGAAATTAGTAGGCTTTATCTTGCTGAGCTATCTTTTAGAGCAGTTTTAGGTTTATAGGAAATTAAGTAGAAGTGAAGGGAGCTCCTATATTAAGCCCCCCACCACATGCTGTTTCCCTTATTATTAATATCTTGCATTAGTGCGGAGCATTTGTTACACTCGGTGAGCCGGTATCGATACATTGTCACGAACAGAAGCCCATAGTTTACGTCAGAGTTCACACTGGGTGTTATACGTGCTGTGGGTTTAGACAAATGTGTAACATCACGTACCCACTGTTATAGTATCATACCGAATGGTTTCGCTGCCCTACAACCCCCGGGCTCCCTCCTTCCTCCCTAACCCCTGGCAACCACTGATCTCCTCACCGTCTCCATAGTTTCGCCTTTTCCAGAATGTCTTGTGGGACTCACAGTCTGCAGCCTTTTCAGATTGGCCTCTAACACTTAGCAATGTGCACATAAGTTTCTTGTGCCTTCTCGTGGCTTGGTTAGCTCATTTCTTTTTGGCACTGATTAATACTCCATTGTCTGGTTGTGCCACAGTTTGTTTATCCAGTCACTTCTTGAAGGACATCTTGTCGCTTCCAAACTTTGGCAATTGTGGATAAAGCTGCTATGAACATCTGTGTGCAGGTTTTTGCATAGATGTGAATAACAGTGATCAAGTACAGTGGGGTTTTCCAGGTGTGTGTGTGTGCGTCTCTCTCTCTCTATGTATTTACAGCAAGCAAAAAGAGGAAAGCGTGTAATTAATGCAGAAAGTTCTGAAATCAGAGGCCTTTGGGAGGTGATTAGGCTCCTGGGTGGGATTCATGCCCTTATAAAAGGGGCCCAGAGAGATCCCTCGCCCCTTCCACCACGTGAGGACACATCCAGAAGGCACCGTCTATGAACCAGCCCTCACCAGATGTCAAACCTGCCAGGGCCTCGATCGTGGACTTCCAGCCTCCAGAACTGTGAGAAATAGTCTGCCGTTTGTAAGCCACCCAGCCTCTGGTATTTTGTTACAGCAGCCCAAACTAGGAGAGTTGCCAAGTCCCCAGGGAGGGAGGAGGCAGAGCCTGGGCTCCCTGGCCCTTGGGGGTCCCTGCTTTCATGCCCTGGCTGAAAAGGAAGTGGGCTGGGGTCAGGGTTCTGCTCCCACACCTGTGCCTGGCTGGCCACGGCCGTGGCCCTGGCTGGGGTGGAGCAAGTCCAGGTCCTGGTCCCAGGGTTGAGCTGCCTCTGAAGCCTGGGGCAGTCCCAGGTCGGGGGAAGAGCATGCCCACTATCCCTGTTCTTCCAGACACAACACTTTCCTCTCGATGGCCACAACAGCATGAGCATGTTCCATCCCGTGTTTTAGTGTCTCCACACTGAATTTGGTAACTTTTTCAAAGCTAACCAGCAGGCAGCAGAATTTGGCTGAAAACCAGACTTCTTCATTCCCTGTGCTCGGAATTGAAAGCAGCCTCTTTCCTAAGCTCAGGAAATGCCATGATGCTCCAACCCGGGTTCCAAGTCCCTGTGTCGGGGCTGCACGTGGGGCCCGAGCAGGGGGAAGCAGCCGCCTAGGCTGAGCCAGGCTCAAGAGATCATCAGATGCCAGCGGAACAACCTGTCCAGTAAAACCAAACAGCCCACGTTGTTGCACGCAGCCATCTGCTACCTGTCCTAAATGTAAATTGCACTAAGTGACAGTGATGAAACTGGTATTTAAAAAAGGCTTCTCCCACCAGGGTCTTGGGGCTGGTCTCAACAAGCGGTGTTTCCGAGCCCCGAAAAGGAAGAAAAATTGACAATCTGACTGTAACTTAGTCCAGCGGCTTTTGTTCCCGTGCCATTGGTTCCAAACTTGAGAGGAGCCCCAGGCACAGCAAACGAGGTTTGGTTAATAAGCTAGAAACGCCTTTCAACTCTTTAAACATCTTGATGGGAAATGAAAAATAGAATATTCCTTTACTGAGCCAGACTTTGCGCACCCCGATGGTGTGTCTGGACTTCACTTATGAGATCCAATTACCGAGTCGGTTTCCAGGGCAGTGGTGCTCGCTGCTGGCCGGGCTGGGGCTTCTCTGGGTGGCCGCCGTGGTTCTCAGCTGCCATGGTTCCGCCCTGGCTTTGTTGCCAGCCGGGCTCCCAGGGGAGCCCCTCCCTGCTCCCACATGGCCCAATTAGGGGGTTTCAAGGACACTCTGGGTCCTGATACACTGAGCGCCTCCACAGAGCGTTGTCTTGAAGACGGGAGGGGCTCATTTGATGCCTATGGTGACTGATGGTCTGTACGAAGCTGTCTCACCTCAGCCCCGAAGAATCACGACATGTAATTCCCCAGGAATAATAGCGCCTGTGAGCCTGGGGCCATTGGAGAGAACACAATTCTGGAATCTCGTAAACCTCCGCGAGAGACACACAAATTACTCGATGCAAATGAAGGCAGCCTGGAGATCTCAGCAAATGACTCCCTTTGCCACCAGTGAATGCATTTGGGTGCCTTTGGTTTGTTGGGTACAGTTTCTAATAAAAAAAAGAGACCTGTTTTCCAGTGAGAGCTTAAAGACAGTATCCAATTATTTCAGGATTTCTCTTATTTATATCCCACCAGGCTCTAGAAGGGAGTACAGGTGGCTTCTAAAGGTGCATGAGAGAGAACAAGGTGAAGTACATTAAGGAGGGAAAATGGGGTGGCATGGGCTGGGGGGAGGACCAGTGTCCACGGAAGTGACACCCCAGGGCTGGGCACACAGCCAGTTTGAGGTTTACAGAAGAATCAAGCAGATAGTACAGAGAGTCCCCGCATGTCCCCCTGTCATCAGCAGCTGGCACCGGTGTGGTGCATGGGTCGCAATGACTCAAGTGCATAGTTGACGTTAGGGTCCACTCTCAGTGTCGCACATTCTGTGGGTTCAGACAGGTGCTTACTGTCCTGTATCCACGGCTGTAGCATCATACAGGATGGTGTCACTGCCCTAGAAATCCTCTGTGCTCTACCTGTTCACCTCTCCTCTCCTCTCACCCCTGGCGACCACTGATCCTTTTATCATCTCCGTAGCTTTGCCCTTTCTAGAATGTCAGAGAGCTGCAGTCGTACAGCACGTACCTTTCCAGATCAGCCCCTTTCCCTTGGCGACGTGCGTTTAAGCTTCCTCGGTCCGTATCTCTTCATGGCTTGACGGCTCACTTCTTTTTAGTGCCGAATAATATTTCTTTGAATGTCCCACAGTTTATCCATTCAGTCACTGAAGGACATCTTGGTGGTTTGCAGTTTTTGACAGTTATCAAATAAAGCTTGCCGTAAACATTAACATTTAGATTTCTGTGTGGACGTAGGTTTTCAACTTGTTTTGGGAAACACCTAGGAGCGCAATTGCTGGATTGTATTGCCAGAGTAAGTTTAGTTTTGTAGGGACCTGCCCAACTGTCTCCCAAAGTGGCCGTACCCTTCTGCACTCCCAGCAGCAGTGTGGAGAGTTCCTGCGGCTCCACTTCCTCACCAGCATTTGGTGGTGTCGGGGTTTTGGAGTTTGGCCGTTCTACTAGATGTGCAGTGGTATCTGCTACAAGTGATTTCATTTTCAATTCCCTGAGGACATCTGACGTGGGGCGTCTTTTCATAAGTTTATCTGCCACCTGTATATCTTCTTTTGTGGGGTGTCTGTTTAGAGATTTTGCCCACTTTTTAATGTGTGTTTTCTCGTTGAATTTTAAGAGTTCCCTGAATATTTTGGATACAAGTACTTTATAAGTTTTTTGCAAATATTTTCTCCCCGTCTGTGGGCAGCAGCATTTTTACATGAAACTCTCTACCCCAAAGCAAGAGCCGTGAGGTATTTTTTAAAATAAACTTCTCATTTTAGAGCAGTTTTGGATTTATAGAATAATTGCAAAATGTAGAGAGTTTCCGTATACCCCGTATCCAGTTTCCCTCGTTATTAACGTCTTGTTTTATTAATAATACGGTATATTTGTCACAACTAGTGAACCAGTGTCGATGTGTTATTGTTAACTAAGTCCGTACTTGGTTCAGATTGCCTTAGTTTTCCCCTAATATTTTCCTAGTTCTGTTCTAGGGTTTCATGGGGGATCCCACAGGACGTGTAGTTGTCCTGTCTCCTTAGGCTCCTCTTGGCTGTGACAGTTTCTTGGACTTCCCTTGTATTTGATGACCATGACCGTTTCAAGAGGGACTGATCAGACCTTTTGGAGGATGTGCCTTTATGGGGGTTTGTCTGCTGTTTTTTTCATGATCTGACTGGCTTGTGGGTTTGGGAGGAAGAGCGCAGAAGTAGCGAGCCCTTCTCATCACGTCCCGTCAAGGTCCACACCGTCACCGTGACTGGCGGCTTTTGATGTTGCCCTCGATGTTGCCTGGTCGTGTCTGGGGGGTTGCTCCACTGTAAGAAGTCACTGTGTGCACCCACGATTGAGGGTGGGGAGCTCGGGCCACCTCCTGGAGGGCAGAGAGCTACATAAATTGGAGCGTGTCTGCGTGGGAGATCTGTTCTTCTGCCTGATACATTTATTTATTCATTTGCTTATTTAGTAATACATCAGCGTAGACTCGTGAGCATTCGCTTTCTGTCGGGGTTACTACCCAGCGCTGCTCCGTTGGTTCCCTGTGCCTTCAGTCTTACCGACTCCACTCACCTCCAGAGTGCCTGGGCCAGTCCTTAGACCCCCGGCCCTTCCATGAGGTTCTTTCCTACATTTGTATTAACACGTCTGCTGTCTTCTCTCACATCCCGGTTTCCATCAGAGAGCCCCTCAGCCTCCAGAATTATTATTTTCGAAGAAACCTGCGGGAGGTCAGGGGAGGAAGCGGTTGTTACTGCCATGAGTCATCGCCTCCCGTAGGAGGAATCGCTCTCCAGCCTCTGGTTGCTGTGGCCTGTCCTTCTAGGTGCGTGGATGCAGCCAGGAACAGCGCACGCTGCAGCCTGCGTGGCTTTGCCCCTGCTGGGTCGCGGCGGCTGTCCCGAGCGCTCCCACGCCTCCCACCGTGTGCCCTCCTGACGCCGCGTCACACCCCAATGTCAGGACGGATGGCCGGGGCTGGTGCCCTCCTGCTGTGCTTCGAGGGGACCCCCTCCTTGTCACCTCTTCCTGTTGGTGCCTTTGGAAGCACGGTCTGGTCACTCCCTAGAGCCACGAGCTACGGTCGGTCTCTAGCCTGGAGGGTCTGTGTGTCTTCCTGTTCATCTCAAGAGATCACAGGTGTTTCTACCCAGGCAGCCATTCAGGTTGCGGCAGACTGGGGCCACTTCTGAGCTTATACTTGTTGAGGTTCCGGTATAGTTTTAAAACCAAAGAAATTTCAAAATGCAAAAACTGAAGAATATTTTTGAGAATCGTGGTGCCAGATGGCTGTGGAATTCCCACGCTCATTAGAGTGGCGACAGAGTCACTGATTGCACAGACAGGGCAGCCCCGTAATGTCACAGGGTTACAGCTGACTGAACGGCCTCTCCTTGGGGTGGTTCCGTCGGCCCCAAACGTGGAGCCCCACTGGTTGTCCCCTTTGCGAATGTGCGTCGAGGCCGAGGGAGCGGAGGGCTCTCCTGACGTCACCAGGGTGGGTCCTGGCTGGCAGTGGATGTGGTGAGCCTGGAACATCATCTGGGGGGGGGCTTCTGGAACCATTGAGAAGGCTGCCGTGTGCCATTGGCCCTGGATGTCGTCCAAGCGCCGAAGCTGCCCCTCCTGTAAGAAGACACAGCTGTTAACCACGTGGTGCGGTTTCCTCCGCCTGCGTGTCTGTCCGGCCGTGCTCTGTGTGCCCGACACCATCCACGGCGCGGCTCAGCTACAGGGTCTGTAATGTGGCGTCAGAAGTCACCATTCAGCCTCAGTTCTGGCCTTACTGCTTGCCCCTCGCTCTGAGACAGCATTCTCACGTGTAAAAGTCACGGTCCTCAGCTGTAAAAATGGCATGGTATGATCTTTTTTTTTTTTTAATCTACTTTGGACCGGGTAACTTTTGCACTGGGCATGTGTGGACAGCCAAATAAGGAAGAAAAATCCTAATTCTTCTGAAGGTTCACCTTGGCCCAAATGAGCATCAACATACTCACTAAGTTGTTGTAAGAGATTGGAGTTTTCAGCTTTGATATTCGTGGCTCCCGACGGCCCATCTTTTATGCCTTTTGAGTATCTGTGGCTCCCCCACCCACCACCCTCCCTAAGCAGTCTTTGCTGCAAGGAAGAGACCCTTGGATGCCTTCGGACACTGGTGCCTTGGCCTGGGAAGCCGCCGGGGGAGGCAGAGAGGGGGGCTGACCACTCGTGTCTTTCCTCCAGAGGGCGAGGGCCTGTCCTTGAGTTTGCTTCTGCCTGTGCGTCTGCCCCATTCCCAGGCCTCTGCACACACGCAGGGCTCTGGCCACGCTCCCTGCATGCCCCTCGCCGTGCTGTGCCTTCCTTGCCTTTTTGTTATTTTCTGTGTAAGAAACATCCCCCACTGTCACCAAAGTCTCTTAGGTTGTTCTAGAAAAATCCCTATTTTTCTTTAAAACCTCTGCATAAGGAGGTCCCTCTTGTGGGTACACAACATACCTGTGTGCAGCAGCATCTATGAGTGCATTGGTCGTAATTGGGGAAAACGGGCCGTGTGCTGTTAACATCAGGAGAGGAGGTACGAACTGCGTATCGCAGACACACGCTGGGACGTGTCTACACATGACAGGCTAGTCACAAGGAGCGGGTTAGGCCTGTGCACCTCACCACGAAAAGTCAATACAGAGTGGTTCCCACGGTGAGTTTACAAAGCGCTCAGAACAGCGCCCGTTCGTGAATGAATAAATGTCAGAATTGAAAACAGATGGGCGTATTCAGTCTGAGTCACCATGGAGGTGCCCTTTCTAGGGACGAAGGGTGACGGACGGAGTGAGTGCCAGGAGGGCACTCGCCGCAGGTCAGCTGTCCCAAGGCTTTACCCTTAGGATGTGCTTGCAGACGGAGGGACTGGTAACCACGGGCGTTGCTGGGTCACGGGGGCTTGTGCGCTGTCATGGTGCTCTTGGTGCTTTCCTGCAATGCGGAATCCTTTCCAATCAACCACGACAGAATGGCCAGAATGGCGCACCTTGCGCAGCAGTGGGCTGGTCGGCACGGTAGGAAAGTGAGGAGCAAAGGGAAAGACGTCTTGTAGCAAATGCCGACGTCCCCAGCCGGCTGCAGACTGGTCCATGGTCATGCACGTGGGGCGGGGGCCTTCTTAGCCCTCGTCCCCCCAAGGCAGGCCTCATCCTCTTCCCTCGAGGGTCATCCTGCCCTGCGCCAACAAACGAAGGTTTCCTCTCTCCCTGGTGGGAGCTCCCGAGGGCACAGACCCCACGGCTTATTTGCGTTTGTGCCCCCACAGCCCAGTCCCCGGCGTCCACCAAGACGTGGAAATTGAGTGAGGAAAAGCAGCGACTGCCTTGTAGATCTCTAGTTAGGGCCCTGATGGATCCCTCCTTGAGGACGGGAGATCCAGAGGGCGCCGCAGGGTCCATGTCCTCCGAGTGAAGAGAGCAGGGAAGCCTCCTGTGCTCGCGGGCACAACGCAATCCTGTTGACTCCCCACCTCTGCCACCATCGTGATTTTCACGTGACCCCACGAGTCACGACATCGCACCAGGGTTGCCTGAGCCACACTGTCTGTGGGGACTGTGGGGTCCACAGGTGGGAGCTGTAACCCCTGGGGTCAGTTCTTTAAGCTTAGTTTTAGGCACTTGAACGGGGCTCCGCGAGCAGTGGGACTTGGTGGCTTTCCCTAAATGTTGGTTCTAAAGTGCATGTGTTTGGGTCCCTCAGAGACCCCTCTGACCTTAGCCGCCCAGCTGGACGACTCTGTGGAGGTCATCAAAGCTCTCAGAAACGGTGGGGCTCACCTGGACTTCCGTGCCAAAGATGGGATGACCGCCCTGCACAAAGCCGCCCGGACAAGGAACCAAGTTGCCCTGAAGGTAAATCCCGGAGCCTGGCTTACGCGGGTGACATCCCCACTCCTGTCTGGTCCCCTGTAGCAGCCCCTGTCCCGTCCCATCCCATCCCCAGGGTGCCCGACCCCGAAGGCGTTGTGAGTCAGGTTCCAGTTGCAGCAGGCTCGAGGCTCTCCTGCCCTCTCTCCTTGGTATCACTGCTTTTGTAACTCACTGTTGACGAAAAGTTGTCTTTCTCCCGTTATGGCAGTCGAAGGGCTTGTCTTTTCACCCCACCCACAGGAGGAGGCTGCAAACCCTGCCCACAGGCACTGGCCCAGCCCTGCTGCTGCTGCGGCGGCCTCGGGGTCTTCGGAAGCCAGTCCTGGGTGTGGGTCTCCCCTTCGTCTTCCTCCGGCCGCTGTCTCTGTGCCTGTTTGACCTGTTCTAATGCTGAGTTTGGAAGCACCCGGATAGAATGGCCACCGCCTCAGGCCCGCTCTCCATCAGAGCCCGAGTGAGGAGGGAGAGGGACGCGCCGCTGCAGGCGGACCCGAGACGGGGCTGCTCCCTAAAGTCTGGAGCTTCCCACCTTGATTGTAGCCGCACCTTTTCTGACTTCCTCGGAAATCAGCTGCGTCTCAGTGACGCTCGAGAGGTTCGCCACGCTCAGAGTGCACGTGGAGCGTGTCTTCTGCGATGCGTTCAGGTTGAATAGTGCGGCTTTCTCTTTGCCGCAAATGTCGCCTTCACTTCATTGCTGTCCACGATACACCACGGGACAGAGGGGTTACCAGGCCACGGACTGGTCCGAGTGTCACAGGTCCACATCTGCACGGTGTCCCCTCATCTCCTGAGTGTCAGCCAGTCCTGTGTACCCAGGCACCGTTGCTATTTCAGGGCCAGAAACTTCTCTGTCTAAAGTTAAATCCTTAGTTCTGGGGACTCGGTGATAGCACCGGGAGCCCACGCACAGGTTGGCCTTGGCCTGGGGGACAGTGGGCCTCCTGCTTCTTTCCTGAGGTCTCAGTCTGGGCAAAAGGGGCCATGAGACCAATGACTGTAACTTCTGATTTTTTTTTCCTAGACCCTGCTAGAGCTTGGAGCGTCCCCAGATTACAAAGACAGCTACGGCCTCACGCCCCTGTATCACACGGCCATCGTTGGGGGCGACCCCTACTGCTGCGAGCTCCTCCTGCACGAACACGCCACCGTGTGCTGCAAAGACGAGAACGGCTGGCACGAGATCCACCAGGTGCGCAGGCTGCCTTTTCCTCCCATCTGGCCCACCCACCTCCCATTGTGCTGTCACCCCCGGGCCGGGCGGGGCGGCCCGCAGGTCGGGTCCTAGCATAACAAGGTATTTTGTCTGGCCTACCCAGAGTTCCTAAAAAATGTGAATTAAAAATTCATTAAAAGTGTGAATGTCAGCATTCAAAAATAGACATATTTACATACAAGTACCCATTTCTGACTCCTCCGGAGCAACTGGAAGATTAGGCGAGGCTGTCGCGGTTCGCACAGCAGTAGTGCACTGGCGCTGTGGGGTGCGCGCCCGCTTCCTAGGAGCCCCGTGCGCTCCAGGCCCCCACCATCCTGGGCACCCTGACGGCAGGTGCCCCAGTGTGAAGCCTGATTTCCACGCACTAGGAGCGTGTTTTCCAGGCTCCACCTTGCCCAGCAAGGCTCCATTTGGAGAAATAAACAAGGCCACCTTTCTCCAGGGGTCTTCAGGGGGAAGGAGGGCCACCAAGCTTGAGCCCAGACTCCTTGGGGCCCTGGGGGAACAGAGGAGAGCGGGTGGGGGGTGGCAACCCGAGACCAGGATGGCAGAGGGCCACCCTATCCCCCCGTCAGGTCTAATGGCAGAGTCAAAAAGCCGTGTTCTAAGAGCAAGGGGCTCTGTAGGGACAGTGCCAGGGACCTGTCTTCACATACAGTCATGTTCCCAGGTCCTGGGGGTTAGAACGTCAACATGTGGAGGTCGTGGGGACACAGTGCAGCCCATAAACTGATGGGAGCAGAATGAGCCACTGTCTGCTTTGCCCCACAGGCCGTACCCTGCCTCAGTTCCCAGACTGCTCCACGCGCCTCAGTCTCCCCTCACTGCCGGTCTGGTGGGAAGACCACAGCTGGGCTTTGAAAACCGTGGGATGTGGGGCCGTGGAGCAGGTGGCGGCTCAGGCCCAGCAAGGGGTGTTTGCATGTGTTGGGACAAGACGTTGTCCCTTTGCTGACGGGCAGCCTGCTTCCTGACCACACAGGGCTGCGATGACGAGAGCTGCGTTCTGGTAGCCTGTGACGGCCACCTCGTGCCATAAAGCTCGTGCTGGAGGGGAACGGCTGAGTGTCGTTTGGATGGACAGTTTTACTGGGGCACGGGGCACGCGGAAGCAGCGGCGGGTCCACCTCAGCAGACATTCGCTGCTCGTCTGCAGCGTGGCCAACGCCACGTTGCTCCGGCCGCTGTGCTGGGTGTCGCACAACCCCAGGGGGCACCGTTCCCCGGGCTGTGATGTTAGGATGGATGTTTATCACAGCTGTCCAGCAGGTGGCAGTAAAGTGCCTAAAGGAAAGGGCACCCTTCTTTTTTTTTCCCCCCTGTAATTTATACCAAATTGTGCGGTTGCCAAGTGGTGGGTGAGATGCCAGGCTTAGTCGGGGTGAACTGAGACTCTCTGGGGAGCATTATCCAAATGCACCCGCCCAGGCCTGATCCGGGAGGTTCAGGGGCGGCAGGTCTGGGTGGAGCCCCCACACGCATTCTCCCAGGAGCGCCTCAAGAATGGGCTAGGGTGCCAGAGGGCGGGGCAGGGTCTGTCCTACCCATGGTTGTTCTCCAGCCTCTTACCCATCCCCCTAAGCTGTCTTTACGGCCAGAAAGCACAGCCGCCTTTTCAAAACAGGAAATGGGTGAGCATTGCTTAACCTGGGGGTGGACGGCCTTCTTACTTCCACACTTCTGGTATCTTTGTGTCATGCAGGTACTTTCTTTTTAAAATTGTAGACGACTATTTTATTTTGAACTTACGGAAGAGTTGTAGGAGTAGCACAGGGAACACTCGTGTGCCCTTCGCTCAGAGACCACGTTCGAGCGCTGCCACTTGGCCCGATCTTGTCCCTCACGGCAGAAGGGTTCAGTCTGGGACCCGAGTGCCTCGGTCTCCCTGGGTGCTCGTGGCCGTGACCCTTGAAGGGTGGTCATTTTGGCTCAGCTTGGGTCCGTGCAGCGTCTGCTCGTGAGATCCGGGCTACGCGCTTTGGCAGGACTGTCTTAGAGTCGACGCTGTGCGCTTGGGGTGGCATCCTCTCAAGGGTGCTCGGTGACCGTTTGCCTGTTACCAGTGACGCTCACTCGGAGCTCCTGACCGCCTGGGGCTGCCGGGTTTCTCGAACACGGCTACGCTCTTCTCCTTTGTAATTAGTGGGCCTTTCGTGGTGGTCTCAGAGCCGACGTAAAAATCCATCCATTTGCTCACCAGCTGGTTTTGGCATCCACTGGCTTTTCTCGCCCGAATTAATTATCACTGTCATGGTTCCTAAATGGACACTTCTAGAATGCTATCATCGCTTCCACATTTATTAGTTGGCTTTCAGTTATATAAAAGAAGTTTCTCTTCTTGTCTATTCATTTGTTTATAACAAGGTAGACACGCAGATTTCTGTTTATTCTGTAGGTGACAATCTGTTGTTCTCTCAGTTTTAGCCAATGGGTGCCCCGTCAAGATGGCTCCTTGCACATGTCCCCATCAACTTGGGGACACTTCCTCTTCTTCTGGCACAACAAAGTATTCCAAGCTCTTGTTCTTTTCCTGCCTCAGCCTTGGACTCGGCCATCTCTCTGAGGAGGCCTGGTTCTGTGTGGCGTAGAATGGTGTTTAGAGAGTGAGGTCCGGGTGCCAGGTGTGCTGACGGCTGCCCCCACACCCTCTCGGGGCCAGAGTCAGGACGTGTGCGTGTACGTGCATCTGCACTTCCATTTCTCTCTGTGTGGAGGATGCGGGTTCACGCTTACCCCATCCCAAGCCAGTGCCAAGGGTTTGTTCTGGTTTCTGCTGTGCCATTTTGTCCCTCCCTTCTCCCTTCATGCGCTCGCTGGCCGCGTCCCCCTGGCCACCGCCGCCCCCTGGCCTGTGCAGCTGCCACCTTGCTGGGATTCCCTCCACACCCTGCCAGCGGCCTCTTTCTCAGCAAGCGCTGTGCTTCGACCACCGGGGATTAAAGACAAGAGACTAGCTGAGATGATCCTTTAAAGAAAACCTGCTGGTAGATTTAAGATTGTGGGATTGCGGGTGATGTTTGTTTTAGCACTTTTCTGTGTTTCCTGGCTTTGCGTGTTGTAAAGCCATAGTCACAGGGACAGAAGACACAGGGAAGGATGCTCTTGAGGACGAGTCTCTCAAACTGTCTGTCCAGGGCCAGTGGCTGCATTTTGTCCCTTGGCACTGATGGTGTTTGACCCCTGTCAAGTGGGGAGTGCTCAGGGCTGTCCCACTGGTGTAACTTAAACCTTATACATTTAGATTAACCGGCGAGGGGAATAATGAGTGTGGATTAATTGTGCGGCATTTTTTATGGTAACAAAGTTCTCTTCTTTATTGATTATGAAGCAATTAAATTAAGCTGTAGCAAAGTGTTGCTACAAGTCCTTTGGGGAGCGCTGGGTAGCCAGAGATCCTTCGGTTTAGGGAGCAAAGATCCCAACTCAAACTGGTTTTTGGGTGGCACGGTGGGGGCGGAGATTATGCCTGGTCTTTCTGACCCTGAGAATCCAGAGACAGGGTAGCTTAGACGGGCTCAGACAGTGTCGTCTTGGCTTAGTCTGTGTGTGTCTCTCGTCTCCTGGTCTCTCTTGTTCTCTCTCCCCGCCTTGCACCCTCCTGCATTGACAGGCCCTGGCACCTCCAGGGTTCTGCAGTTTTCCTGCTGACCGTCCCGGAAGAACACAGGACCTCTCTTTCCCATAATTCTGACAGGTGTTGCAGCTTGGGACGTTGCAGGTTCTCTAGGGTCGCACGGGCGTCCCTCAGCCTTGCCTGGGAAGAGGGAACTCTCACTCTGGCTTATGTCCTGTGCCTCTGCAGGAGCAGGGTGGGCAGGCCTTCCCTGGACCTCCGAGAGTAGAGTTGGGTCCCCAAGTACAGGTGCTGCTCCAGAAGAAGGGGCATGGGGGCAGGGCAGCTAAAAGCAGCAACATCTACGGGAAGGATCTGCTTTATAAATTGATGAGATTTCGCGGGAGGCACTGCTGTGAAAATGGATGTTTCTTGGGGTTTTTTAAAAGCTCATCAAATTAATAGTTTCAGTATCTTCCCTCGCTATTAATTGCCCAGGTGTAGGTCCTTTTCCTAGACCCTGCAGAGGTGAAGTTCACCTCGCTCTGTCTCAATTATCAGAAATGTGTGATTAACCAGAGCTCGTGCTGGGTCTGCCCTGGAGCCCCGTGCTCTGGCCACCCAGTGGCTGCCTGCCCTCGGTGTGGCTGTCCTGTTGCCTTTCCGACCCTCGAGGGGAGAAGTGTGGGGTCAGGACTCACGTTTCTCGCTGTCCGAGGCTGCGGTCCCCAGTGTCGAGCAGCGTGCGGTGGATAGGGGCACCCTCGTCACCTGTGCGGGGACCTCCTTGCTCCCTGTGAGCTGGGGTGGAGAGGGGTCGCACTGGCTTATTGAGCACTGCCGGGCGCCTGGCCTCATGTGAGGCCTTGTGGGGTCCCTTGTCCCACGTGATTCTCATACAAACCCTGCAAGGTGCAGTGTCGTTCCCGTTACCAGGTGACAACATAGGTGGGCTCCAAGGTGAAAGTTCTGATAAACAGAATGTCCGTGACTCGAGCCCGGATCTGCCTGATCCCAGCCCCTGATGGTTCATAAGTCACACGTGTCACCCCTACTCCTTGCCCCAGAAGGGCCTGGAGAGGGTCGATCACATTGGGGCTGCCCTGTCACTGCCTCCTGCAACCTGCTTAGGGGCTGGATTACACTGAAAGTGACAGTGGGGCTGCCCCTAACACATAGAAGGACAGACACGGGTTCGGCCCCCGGATGCAGCGGCAGAAAGAGGCTGCGAGCCACCTCCCTGGAGAGGGGCTTGGAGAACCTGGCTTGCGCTTCATGGGGCTGGGCACTGAGGTCGGGGGGACAACTTCCTGTATGTCTCTGGGCTTCTAGGCCCCTGGGTCTGAATGGAAGGAACTTGGAGGCCCCTTCCCAGACCCTCTAACAGCCAAGTGTAAGTGCCCAAACCAGTTGCGAGACTTCTTCTCCCTGATCAGCAGCCGGGGGTCTGGGGGCCACCCTGAACCTCGGGGTGCAGCAGGCCCTGGCGCAGGAAGGTGGGCTGGTTGGGGTCGGCACAGGCCCTGCCCGCCACGGGGTTCTCTGTGCGTGAGCGCGTGGCCGTCGTGCTGGGGGCGCCCGGTTCACAGCGTGGGCTCTGTGTTTCAGGCCTGCAGGTACGGACACGTGCAGCACCTGGAGCACCTGCTGTTCTACGGGGCGGACATGGGCGCCCAGAACGCCTCGGGGAACACGGCCTTGCACATCTGCGCCCTCTACAACCAGGTCAGTGCAGAGCACGCAGCCGCACGCCCCGCCCAGCCCCACCCCGGGGGCACCGGCACAGTGCCCAGGGATGCTCAGGGGGCATCTCAGGTGATCCTCACCTGCCGCTTTGGTGGGGACTGTTCCGCTGTTGTGGACAGGAGGACACAGAGCCCCAGGGGAGCACAGCGAGCAGCCCCCGCTCACGCAGCTGGTGTCGCCAGTGCTGGGCTCGTGACTCGGGTCTGTTCCAGTGCCGCGCCCCCTCGCCATCCACCTTCCAGAAGTGCACGGAGCCGGGGTCCTCCTGTTCCCACCCTCTGGAGCTGGGGTGCAGACTCCGCTCAGTCCCGGAGTCTGTGAGAGCAGGGAGTCTGCGCGGGCCGGGGGGAGGCTGACCAGAGGCGTGCAGTGGGGAGGGACGTGGCTGACAGAGCCGGGATTATGGTGTGGCACCCACCCCCACGAGAACTCTGTGACAGTATCACGTCACAAAAGCAAGCTTTTTGCCACTGCGCGTAACAAATGCGCCCTGATGTGCTCCTTCTTTAAGTGGTAAAATACCCAAAACAAAATCCATCATTTAACCATTTTTAAGTGTACAGCTGAGTGCCTTAAGCACGTTGACATTGCTGTGCAGCCGTCACCGCCATCCGCCTGCAGAACGTTCTCATCTCCGCAGCCAAAGCTCCGTCCCCATCACACTCTGACTCCCGCCCCTCCCCGGCACCCTCCACTCTCCTCCTGTCTCTGTGGATTTGCCCGTCACGGGGAGCGCATGTAAGTGAAATCACACGGTGTTTGTCCTTTTGTGTCTGACTTATTCAGAGTAACGTTTTCCTCTAGCACGTGCCAGAACGTCCTTCCTTTTTATGGCTGAGCACTATGCCGTCGAACGTATACGTGGCACCGCGTTTTGTTTATTCGTTCATCTGTCGGTGGACACTCGGGTGGCTTCCAGCTTTTGCTGTTGTGCATAACGCTGCTGTGAACACGGGTGTGTGAGTGTCAGCTCAAGACTGTTGCTGGTTCTCCTGGGTACAGACCCAGGGGTGGAACCTCAGTGTGGACGAATTGAAGCGCACACTCTCCTGTGTGAGACCCACCGTGAGAACCGAGGGCAGCAGGAGAGGAAAGTGTCTGGGAAGCGCGTGTGGGCTGTGATCTCTGCCCTGGGGAGACTGAGCCCCGAATGGCAAGGGGGCGGCCCCCAAGCAGTGTGCGTGGCTGGGCGGGAGGAGAAGCCACGGAGCTGCTGGTCCTGCAGGGCGGGAGGAGGGCAGCAGGGAGGCTCCGGGAGGAGGTGAGAAGGGACAGACGATGCGTGGGGCGGAGGCTGCCCTTTTCCTTGGTGCTCAAGCTCAGGCTAATTAATTCCTGGACATCACCATTGAAGGACTCCTCTGCCCCTTTTTTCTTTTATTCTTCTCTTTCTCTGAGTTCAAGGAACCTCAGGTCCAGAGGGTGGGGAGATGTGGACGCTATACCAAGCAGCCAAGCATAATGGGATGGGAGGGCACGTGGCTGTTCCTCCTGGAGGGACAGAAGGAGGTCACAGAGGAGGGGCTCTGCTGGAGCCCTGGATCTCTGTGGGCCGTCAGCATCATCTTCCCGATCCAAAGCAGTGCTCCCATCCTGTCGGCTCACTGTGCCCTAAAGGGTAAAACCTCGAGCCTCACCTACGCCCGAGTCCCTCCCCAACCCCTCCATGGCTACTCACCAGACCGGGCCCCCAGCCACTCTGCTGTAGTCCTACTTTGCCTCTAGCTATTGAACCTTCCTGGATTCTTTCCCCTGGAAAACTCTTATGCATCTGTCAAAACCCAACTCGGATGTCCCGCCCCCAGTTAAGCCTTCCACTGATGACCCCTTGATCTAGTTAGTTGTACGTTTTGCTCTGCAGCCCTTTGCAAGACGTAGCCAGGGTGAAATGTCCAGGACTAAGTGGAGACTGTTTTCCTTGGCAACATTCCCTGCCCCTTGGGTCCGTCTTCTCAGGGGCATGAACCACCGTCTTTCAGCGTCTTCCCTGTGCCTGGTGCAGGAGAGCAGCAAAGCCAGATGGGGTCAGGGGAACATTCCGGCAGGGCTTCAAGGAGCATTTTCAGAGCTGCCACTTCCTCCTTAAGGGAAGCACATCAATGTGGTCTGTGTGCAGCTGTGGCCTCGGCGCACTGCGGCATTCAGACCCTGGCACGACTTTACGAGCGTGGAGACGCGTTGCTCAGCTGCATTAGGAAAACACATCATGAGGCTTGGCTGTTGCCGGTAAAACATCTGTACCAGCATCTGCTTCCTAATTACTGCATTAGATGGGAAAAACATTCCTTAATTTTCCCCAATAGATTTCAGGCATATTTTATCTTGAAAAAAAAAAAACAAGAAAAGTATGTTTTATGTCACTTGAAATAATTGTAGACAAGATGGTCTTGGAAAGCGTTGATTTTTTTCATTAGAAAAGGTTAAAACATTTCGGTAACCTGCATTGTCAGTTACTTACGGGGCTGAGCTTGACTTGGTGTCATCCCACGTGCTGCATCTGTGCCCATCCTCGGCTGCTGGCTCTGGGAGGGTCTGGAGCTGGCCAGGACTCTCAGGGAAACCCCTGCCCCATGGGCCTGGGGTTGACATAGGGGTCGCCGAGTCAGCCAAGTTCTGCTATAAAGGGCCAATTAGTAAATAGTTTAGACTTTGAGGGCCACGTGACTCTGTCATAACTATTCAACTGAGCCCTTGTAGTGCAGAAGTAGCCAAGGCAATACAGAAATGAAAGAGTATATCTGTGTGCAAATAAAAAACTTTACTTACGAAACAGGCAGTGGGCCATTCTGGCCTGTGGGCCGTGGTTTGGGGAGCCTTGGCATCAAGGTGGCATCTCCCACTCTCCCCGACCTGGGTTATAGACAGACTCCCACTCCCCAGGGCTGAGTGGCTTCCCCCGCAGGCCAGGGAGCCTCTGTAGCTGTGGGAAAGCCGTCCCCTCTAGGGTTCTGGGACCGTCAGAGGCAGCCTGCTGCTGCCCCAGCTCCAGCCTCTGTGCCCCCCGCTTCAGCCTGGGTACAGATGTCTGAGCTGGCACCCTGGTTTTGACTCCCTCCTCGGCAATGCTTCCAAGGGCTATTGTGTAGGGTCACAGGCTCTGGGCTTGTTGTCTCCCTTGGCCTCTGGATACCACATCCACTTGGAATGTCAGTGAGTATTTTAGGATCCAGCTCTGTGAATCCTTCACGCCTGTCCGTTGGGATTCTAGGGTCTTTGCTCTCCTCCCTGTGCCTCCCCGAGCCTGTCGGAGTGTCTTACTGACGTGGTGAAAGAAGCCGGTCTGAGCTGCAGCTCGGCGTGAGTCCAGGAGAGGCACAGCTCCGTGCCCGTGTCCTCTAGGTCTGGTAACCGGCTGTCTGGGAGGAATGGGGACCCCAGCCTGCGTCTAGCAGGCAGTGCACACTTGACTCAGAGCTTCTGTGTTCCATCTCACCAGCGTGCTGAGCACCTTGCTGCACCCACTTCCCCTGTCTACACCCGTGTGACGTGTTGGGCTGTATCAGACGAGGCTCAGGTGCAGACAGCAGAAACCACGCTGCCCACTCTACATGGAAAAGGGTGTCCTATAGGGCGGTCCGGGGAGTGATGTAACAACAGACTGTCCAGGGGTGGCACACGGGTGCCTTCGAATCAGGAGGAGATTCAGAGGAAGGTGTTAGGAGGCAGCCTCGGTTTAGTGGAGCAGCAGTGCAAGGTGTGGCTGTCGAGACTGCTACCTTGCTGTGCCATCTTGGGCCACTGATTGCCTCTCTTGGGCCCTGAATTCCCTTGTCTGTAATGTGGGAAAAGTTATACCCAACTCGCAGGGTTGCCAAGAGCCTAAAAACAAAACAAACATGGTATGCGTGGCACGTAGTACATGCTCAGTAAGTAGTGGCTGTAGTGATGATAGACAATGCTGGTGTTGATGGTGGTGATGGTGGTGATGACAGTGATGGTGATGGTGTTGGTGGTGGTGATGATGAAAGTGATGGTGATAACAGTGGTGATAATGGTGATGACAATGATGGTGGTGACGATGGCGCTGGTGGTGGTGGTGATGACAGTGGTGATGGTGATGGTGGTAGTCATGGTGGTAATGACAGTGATGATGGTGATGGTGGTGGTGA
>NW_012136081.1:3327061-3328551 GCF_000956105.1 Propithecus coquereli
TTGGCCCCTTGCTGTTCCCCAGGAGAGGGTTTTCCTTCTGGTCGGGGGAGGGGTCTGTGGCCTGTCCAGGTGGGAATCCCTGGTTGGTTATTTCACTTATTCCTTTATTCGATTGTTATTTTTCAGGTGTTGTGTCTGGGTAATCTTGCCTGTCGTCTGGGTGCTAGACTGTAGGTAAAGATGGAGTGACCAGGACACACCCAGGGCAGGGCTGGCAGTCGCTCACGTTGGGGCCACCAGCATAGGTCCTGTAGGGGAGGGTGCCCCAGCCCAGTGGGAGGCTGCCTTGCTGCGGGATGCATGACACCACCGGCCTGTCCTTGACTTCATTTGTTTGTTTCTGAGACAAGGTCTCACTCTGTCCCCAGGATAGAGTGCAGTGGCATCATCGTAGCTCACAGAAACCTCAAACTCCTGGGCTCAAGTGATCCTCCTGCCTCAGTCTCTAAAGTAGCTGGGACAGCAGGCGTAAGCCACCACGCCTGGCTAACTTTTAAATTTTTCGTGCAGATGAAATCTCTCTGTGTTGCTCAGGCCGGTCTCAAGCTCCTGGCCTCAAGTGATCCTCCTGCCTTGGCCTCCCAAAGTGCTAGGATTACAGATGTGCACCACCACACCCAGCCCCTTGACCATTTAAATACTCTTCCAAAACCAGAATTTCCTTGTTCTGAACAGTCAACGGCATGTACTAGGCAAACTGGTTCTTGTCGTCAGTATGCATGTCACTTTTCTACCATCTGCCTTTTCATTTGTGGCTATTTGCCCTGCACTCTTCCTGCAGAGCTTCAAAGGGGTGGCAAGAATTCTCTGTCAGCCCCACGGGCAAGTGGTAGATGCTTAATAAATGGACAGGCGTAGATCTATTTTGGTTATAAAAATACATAAGAAATAACATTTGCCTGCTTTTAACAGACGATAAAAAAATTATAACTACATAGAAAGAAAGATTCCTGCTGTTCTCTCCCTAATCTTTTCTCCTTCCTAAGGAAGTAAATACTGGGAACTGGTGCGTACCCTTCTAGACATAATGTTTGCTTTTCTACGATATAGACTTTAAGCTTTTAAAGTGTAAATGTAAAATTTCCTCTTCCTTTCTTTCTTTTTGTATTTTACTTACAGTATTTCACTTGTTATATATTTTATACATATGTGCAAGACTTTTTGTAGCATACACTTTTGAAAAATGGAATCATTTGGCCACGAGGCGTATATATTTTAAATTTTTATAGATTCTGCCGAGCTGCCGTCCGAAGCATTTGCAGCAGTTAAGCGCCCGCTGACAGAGCGCGTGGGGGACCCCCTTCACCCTCATGCCTGCCGCTCCGATGAAGCGACGTGCCCCCTTTTCACCTTGCGTTTATGTTTCCCTCATTTCTCGTGGGCTTGAGCCTCTGGACGGATTTCTTTGGAGACTATTGATGGCACCGTTTTACAAGCAGGTTTCTTCTTTTCAATTTGCAGGACAGCTGTGCGAGAGTGCTGCTGTTTCG
>NW_012136081.1:3328601-3331689 GCF_000956105.1 Propithecus coquereli
TGATGGTGGTGATGGTGGTCACAGTGATGGTGATGGTGGTGGTGATAGTGGTAATGACAGTGATGATGGTGGTGATGATGGTGATGGTGATAAGCAGAATAAATGCGGTTCCTAGTTGAGTTGTTCAACTCCACATTGGAATTACCTAAGGAACCCATTGATAATATAGATAACCAGGCTTCCAGCCCAAATCCCAGAATCCCAGCAGTGCTGAGGAGTCTGCGCAGAGGCAGCTGGGTCTGCCGTTGACCCAGGACCGATGCACTGGGCTCCATGCTCACTAAGCTCCCTTCCCATTCTGCCTTGACGGATCATGACCGAAGTCACATACATCACCATAACCTGGGCAGCCACCACTTCACCATGGCGTTTAACGGTGGCTTGAGGGGCCTCCTCCCTGGATGTTGCCTGTGGTCACCAGATGCACATTCATGGCTGGAACGTTCCTTTGTGGAGCTGGGCATATTGCCAAGCAAAAGCATTCTGTCTCCCTTCCCTGCATACTTGAGTTCTTCCAGTCTCTTTGGATGAATCTTCCAGCCCGTGAGCTTTCCTGCCATAGACGCTGGGGCCTGTGAGGCAGCCGTCCTCTGTTGTCCAGAACTGTCCCAAGCGTGGCAGGACATTTAGGATGAGCATGCTCCAGGCGCTAACCTGCAGGAGTGTCCTCCAGGCACTGCCGTCAAGATCTGTTGTGCACGTTGCTCCTCCCCCGTTCTACGAGTAAACTCAGTCATGGTCCTAATGATGGTGACGGCGATGTTGCCACTGATGATGATTTGCCGTAACGAGCTCCTCCTCATCAATACTAAAAGCATCTAGGTGTGTGCGCTGATACATGTGATACACGTGCTTTATCAACTCTACACTGGCTCTACGCTTCTCGTAACATATACAGTGATCAGAATATTCTCTCTTCTTTTAGGAAATCAGCTAATTAGGGCTTTGACTGTAAGCAGCAAATCGTGTCTAATCTGTCAGCTCCCTCCCCTGGCGCTGGCTCCAGAGGGAGGGAGGCAGCCTGGTGTTTGGTTTTCTGCCCTGGATAATGAAGGAAGGAAGGGATTTTAAATACCAAAGGTTACTCGGCTGGCCAATTTGTCTGGAAGGCAAAAAAAAAAAAAAAAAAAAAAAAAAAAAAACAGGAAACAACCTGCCTCTCTGGGGCAAGACCTTCGATTTTAGTGAGAGCCAAGGTGAGAAGAGATGGGATGTTTTCTGTGGGCATCCGTGGCCCTTGCTGCTGTCCCACAGAGAGCTTGTCAGCACTGTGGCGGCTTCCACAGGGCCACTGGGGGCACTTATGCCCAGGAGCCTTGAGCGTTGTGTGTGCCCTCAGATCACCCCGAGCCTTCGATGGGTACTTTGCTTGCCTTTTTCTTTAAACAGGCGAGAAGATCCCCGCTAGGTCCAAAAGTAACTCAGTAAACGGCGAAGCTAGGCTTCCAACGCGTGCCCTCCCCAGGCTTTGGGGACGTTCCCATGACCCATTGACTGGGGAGGGCGGTGGCTGTCCTGGGCACAAGTCGGGCAGACACACCCGTGCCCCATGGTGTGCGAGGGGTGTGTTGCTGCCTACCCTGGCCCTTGCTGGGGCACAGCTATTCACCGGGAGGCTTGGTCTGTGGGACTTCTTTTTTTTTTAAAACTCTGGATTTAATTGTACCCCAAATATGAACGATTTGTTTGCTGAGAACATTTATATGTGTTTAAATTATATTTTTTGCTGCACTCAAAGCAAGACATGAACATGTGCTCATGGCAAAAATTAGAAGAGTGTAGAAATCCCAGAGTAAAAACCGGAAGTCCACATCGTGCCTTCCCAGGGGTTCCTGCCCCTAAACGCTCGCGCGGGTCCTGTCACACCGCTTGGACCGTTGCACGTTCTTGCACACCCACAGCTTTGCTTTCAAGCCCGGGGGGCTCCTAGCGGTATGCTCCTTTGTTGCTTGCACTTTCCAGCCCGATCCTTTGTCTCGAGTGTCCTTTGTGCCGTCTCGAGTGAGTTTGCTGGCTCTGTTTAACCGCCGTGCCCTGTGCCCCAGGCTGCGGTTCCACGTGCGTCAGCCCGCGGTCTGCAGAGGGCAGCCTCTGTGTCCCTGCCTTCCCAGAGAGTGGCCAGCATCTTCTGCGAAACCAGGGGTGGCAGTCCCTGAATCCCAGCACTCCTTCTGGGAAGAGACTCGGCATCCCCATGGGGCTGGACCAGCTGGGGCCAGAGGCAGGTGGGGGCCAGGGCTGCTCCCGAGCCCGTCCTGGGGGCCCCTGCTGCTCACGGGGAACACCTGCCATCGGCGACATTTGGAGTTGTTCAGGCGGGGCTTGTTCACCTCAGCACCATGGGGGGGCGGGATAATTCTGTGTTGCTGGGGCTGCCTTACGAACTGCATGATGCTTCACCCCACCCCTCGCCTTCACCCACTCAGTGCCAGCAGCACTCACCGTTGGGACAGCCAAATGTCCCCTCGAGGGCAAAATCCCCCCCAGTTGAGAAACACTGCCCCAGGGTATGGGGAAACTGCTTTGGATTTGCTTCTCATTGGAATTGGGGTGCACAGGCTCGGGCCGGGGGGGCGGCGGATCTCCTGACCAGCCTGACCTTCCTGCAGGGGGGGAGGACAGGATTCTTAGCACAGTTGCAGGGTGGTCCACTCTGACTTCCTCATGCCTGGTTCCGTGGGTTCTGTGGCATCCGCAGCCAGAGCCCCTCTGCACAGAGGTGGCCTCAGATGAGGCGTGAGGCAGAGCGCACCCCCACGCTTGCAGGTGACTGTTCGCACAGATGGTGACCAAAGCCAGCCATGAGTGCAGCCGAGGCCCTGGGATGCTGGCCGCTTGAGGACACAGCGGCTGGTTGGTCTTTGTCCATGTAACTCAGATCTGCCCCTGCCTGCGTCTCGTGTTCTGACCCCGGAACAGAGTCCTTCTGCTTCCGGCTTCTGTCTGCTTCCTCACAGGTGGTTTCCTCGTTGACGGTCCCTGTCATGGGGAGGAGGCCCCTGTGGGCCCCTTGCCTGGGTGGTGGGGACGGACAGCTCTGCGGCTCCTGAGAGCTCGCTTCCTCTCTCTGCTCGTGGCTCGCGCTGCC
>NW_012136081.1:3334057-3410421 GCF_000956105.1 Propithecus coquereli
CGCAGTTCAGTGGCATTAGGTACACGCTGCACTCACGGCGTTGTGCACCCATCACCGCTGTCTAGTTAGGAACTTTTTTATTCCCTTAAAGGAAACCCCGTGCCCGCTAAACAGTCAATCCTCATTTCTCCTCCCCTCAACCCCTCGGCAGCCACTGCTCACTCTCTGTTTCTGTGGATTTGCCCATTCTGGACATTCCACATAAGTGGAATCATACAGTACGCGACCTTTCGCGTCTGGGGTCTTGCACTCAGCATCCTGCTCGCAAGGTTCGTGCGTGTTGAAGCAGGTGTCGCTGTTTGATTCCTTTTCGTGGCTAGATAATATTCCACGGCGTTGGGTATGGAGCTCGTCTAATTTTCATGCTGTTGACCAGATACCAGATAGTTTAGGGTGAAAATAAATTTTTTAGCTTAAATGCTCTAAGTTCTAGAAATGCTTTTTAATATTATACACAGTCATATACGGCCACTTGAACTGCAAACTGATGTGACCGTGAATCTCCGTATTTGGAAATAATTTTTATGTTTTATTGCACTGAGAGAAGACTTTAGAACTAGTCTCCACGGATGATTTTACTGATGCTCTTCTTAGACACTTCTAGTATATGTATCAGGCTTGATGTATGGGAAACGAGTGGGTTCAGTCCAACAGCTGGGCCCCAATGTCTAATAACCACTGTTAAAGAGTTTACTTAATTCTTCCGTTGCGGGGAGCCTGGATCCCAGCCTTGAATCGTGCAGTTTGCAAATGTTTAATAGAAAATGGGTTGTGGAAGTGGGTTCCCGGGTTGCTAATGGGTCTGTAAAGATCGCAGTTATTCTCTGAGAGAAGCCTCTTTCCAGCGCGGACTGTGAGGGGGTGTGGTGTGGTCCATCTGCCCTGTGGGGTTAGCTGTGCGTTAGTGGGCTTGGTTTTAAAAAAAACTTCTTTTTTTTGGCTGTTAAATAATATATTTCTCTGGTCCTTTTTTAAACAAAAGTTTAGAAGTTGCATAAATTGCTGAGAAGGCTAATGCTGACGCATTTTGAATCACGGCAAGTACTTGGGTGACACAGAGGGCCGTTTCTGACTCTTCCGGGCAGTGGCTTGTAACTGCTGCACGATGCTCCAGGGAAGCGAGTCTTCCATGGCATCTGGGACCGAAGGCCAGTGTAGGTGGCCTGCCCCTCTCTGCCAATCCCCTTACTGTCTCATCACCACGGGCAGGGCCCGCCTGGGATGGGGACGCCCCTCCTGCGTGAGTCCTGGCAGGACGACAGCCGAACCACACTGCGCAGCCCGCCGCCATCTCCCTGTTTTTTGCTAATGACGGCCAGGTGCCGCAAATGGTCCTGAGAAACGCAGGTTCCCAGGCTTTACCCAGGTCCCACTGGCTCAGGGCTCTGTGTTTACTAAGCCCTCGGGGATTCTGATGTCTGCTCAGGTTTGAGAACCAAAAGATAGACATAAATGCTTTATGTAAGGAGGAGAAGGAAGAGGAGGAGAGGAAGCACTTAAAATGTTACTTGGGTGTATCTCGAATAAGGATGATGGTGACGGTAGATGGTGGTGATAAGAGCAGGGCTGAGCCGCGGCCATCAGGAAGGTGGCCGTGAACCCGCTCCTCCAAGCCGGCTGGCCCAGCCCCAGAGCTGGATCCAGCCTTGGGCAAGAAGAGTAAACACGGCCACAAACGAGAAAGAAGGTCACAGAGCAGCGAGTGACAAGCAGGGTAAGGTGAGGAGAGAAAAGTCAAGGATGGAGGTGGGGCTGCCGCGGGGACCTGGGTACCAGCACCCCAGGATGAGGGCCTGCAGGGAAACCGCTTCCTCTGCTCCACTGGGACTCTCAGGACTTCACGCCCGACCCCAAATGTGCGGGTCTCTCCCCAGCAGCCACCTCTCTGACAGCAGCAGCTGGTGTCCTATAGCTCAACCCGACTCTGACCCCGTCTACTGGGCAGCATCAGACCCCACAGGCTAAGGGCTCAGGCCCATGAGATGCCCCCAACTCCGCCCAGCCACCAGACCAGGATTTCACCTTTGCTTCCGACTGACTGGCTAGAGATTGGGAGTTCTAGCCACCCCATCCTTGGATTTGGAAATTTGCTAGAATGGCTCCCAGAATGCAGGTAAACGGTTCGCTTACCTGTGGGCCAGTTTGTAAAGGACATGACTCAGGACAGCCAAACGGAAGAGACGCACAGGGGAAGGAATGGAGGGGCGGGTGGAGCTCCACGTCCTCTCTGGGAGCACCACCCATCCTCCCGGAATCTCCGTGTACTCCCCGCCCTGGAAGGTTCTCTGGCCCCCGTCTGTCTGGGTTTTTATGGGGCTTCGTCCCATAGGCGTAATGGATTAAATCACTGGCTATTGGCGACCAGTTCAACCTCCAGCCCCTCTCCCATCCGCAGAGGTGGGCGTGGGTAGGGCTGAGGTTCCAACCCTCTCATCATGAGGTTGGTCCCTCCCCCTGGCAGCCAGCCCTATCCTTAGGGACTTTCCAGAAGTCACCCCATTGGCATCAACGCAGCGTGGTTGAAGAGAGGTTGCCATGAGTAACAAAAGCTGCTCTTCCCACATATTGCTGTTACCACTTAGGAAGTTCCAAGGGTTCTAGGAGGTCTGTGTGGGGAACGGGGAGAAAGACCAAGTATATATTCCTTACCATAAATCACAATGACACAGCGAAGGCCTGGATTCCGGAAAGGCCCCAGACGCAGTGTGTTCAAGGGAAGGTGGGCCTGTGGCTGGCTCCTGGCTGGGCCCATAGTTGGAATTGTGACGGGTGTGTTAGGCTAAATAATGGTCTCCAAAGGTGTCACGTCCTAACCCCTGGAACCTGTGAGGGTGACCTTACATGGCAGTTCAAGACTGGGCTCCTGCGTCTGGTGAGAGCAGGTGCGTCCCCCCGCGGCGGAAGGCAGAGGGCAGAGATCACATGGCAAGAGCGGAAGCAAATGGAGAGGTGCCAGGCTGTTTAACAACCAGCTCTCTCGGGAACTAGCAGAGTGACAACTCGCCCCCGGGGGGGGCATTAATCTGTTCATGAGGGATCCGCTCCTACGACCCAGACATCTCCCCCAGGCCCCACCGCCAACACTGGGAACCGAATTTCATTGAGCATCCTAATTACAGCGCTGGGTGAGCCGGCGTGATCCCCGAGATCCTCTTGGGACGGCACACACAAGGAAGGAGCCCACGTAAAGATGGAGGCAGCGGGTGGGGGTGAGGTAGGGGTGGGGGTCAGAGGTCAGGGTGATGCTCCCAGGAGCCGTGGACCACCTGGAGCCCCCAGAAGCTGAAAGCAGCAGGAAGGACCCTCCCCCAGAGCCTTCCGGGGGAACGTGACCCTGCCGACAGCTGGATTTTGGCTCGATGGTACTACTGAACTTCTAGCTTCTAGGACTGTGGAGAAAATACGTTTTTGTCACTTGAAGCCACCCAGTTTGTGATCATTTGTTCCAGCAGCCACAGGAACAACCGCAAGAAGCCGCTGGTGGTGTCTAGCAGTGAGCTCACAGATTCCTGCTGCCTGAGTCCCTGGGGCCACACGGAGCCGCCCAGCTGGCCTTGTCCCGGCTTGAAAATCATCACCAGCTTGGGTGCATCTCTGCTGTTTGTCACCAACAAGAGCCACCTAGAAAAACCGTGGTGTAGGAGCCAACATGAGAACATTTCAGTAGATCATGGTCCCAGCTCTGTAACCACCCAAAGACGACGTTTTGCACTTACTTTATGGTTTGATTAAAAAAGCATTTATTTGAACAAGACAGCCAAGTCGCTAGACAGCTTGCATCTATTCACTTTCAAAGTAAAAGAGGATGCAGGATCAGCCAGGAATTGACAAGAGACGGCAGTTTCCACAGTTCGTCCTTGGAAGAGTCTGTGTTGTTTCCAACACTGTTTCTATGAACAAGACGGAAGTAGTTTCCAGAATTCTCATCCTGGTTCTCAATCATCCAAGAAGATGGTTTATTTTGGGTCTGGGTTTGCTGAGGCACGAGGCCTCGGCCAGGAGGGCTGCCCTGAGGATGCCAGCACTCCTCTGGGGCCACCGGTCCAGCCAGAGGGCACAGCAGGTGCCTGGCTCTCCCGTCTGCCTTCTGGTTTCTTCTCCGCTGTGTGCCCTTGGGCAGGCTGCTAGGAGTCACTTGGAAGTTTCCGAATGCCCCTGCACGGAGCGGAAGAGTTTCCCCTCCCCCACACTGATACCTGGAACCTGTGAATGCCACATTATTTGGAAATAGGGCCTTTGTAGATATGATCTGATAAGATGAGGTCACGCTGCATTGGGGTGGTCCTAATCCAGTGACAGGTGTCCTTTTAAGAAGAGAAGATTAGGGACCAGACACACGGGTCAGAAGACCACGCGAAGACAGAGGCAGAGATCACAGGGATGCAGCCACGAGCCAGGGCGCGCCAGGAACCACCGGAGCTGGGAGACATGAGGGAGGACCCTCCCCTGGAGCCTTTAGAGGAGCATGGCCCTGCTGACGCCTGGACTCCAGATGCTCGGGGACGCCGCGTGGCCCACAAGGGCTCCTCGGTCCATTCCAGCCCCCAGCGCCCGGGTTCTGTGGGCAGGAGAGCATCTCCGCTCCTGCAGGATGAGTGAGGTGGGGCCAGGTTTGATTTCAGCCCTTCCTGTTGCGCGTGTGAACGGCCAGCCGAATCCTTATCCTTATTTCTGTTTTCTTCTTCTTTTGGTACATTTCTCTGGCGTGTTTAGAAGCAGCTCGGTGAGGCAGGGAGCCCGGCACTGGCTGGTACCTGCCGTGCGTCTCGTGGCCAGCGACCTTCTGAGGGGCGGGCAGCGAGCCACGCCCGGCACCCGGCTCCCACGCTGGGGACAGAGTGAGCGTAGAGCAGAGTTACCTCCTGCCGGTGGGAGGGCGGACCTGGCCCAATCACTTGGTCGTGGACTGCACAGAGTATTGTTTCTGGTGTTTAAACCTCCAGGAATTTCATATAAAAATTCAGTTTTCCAGCTTCATTTGAAAAATGAGAATGGCCACACCCAGGCAGCCTTTGTGCATGTGGACATCTGGCTGGGGTTGGGGAGTGTAGCCCCACCGGGAGGCCGTGCTCCCCACAGCTGGCCACAGTCCTCACCCCTCCTTACAGCCCCTCCCTGGCCTGCCCGGCCCCTCGGAGCACTGCAGCCTGCTGTCTCTGCTTAGGACATGCCCCTGGGGTGTCAGTCACTGATAAATAGCTTCTTTTAAAAGTTCTTCTGTGGGTCTTACTTGGATTCAGTCTCTGTGTTCCCATAGCAACAGGGAAACAGAAGTTGTATTTCTGGATTAGGGCTTAGCAACCTGGGCAACCCAAAACGGGGCTGGTATTCCGAGCATGTCTGTGATGAAAGGTAAGCAGGGATCAAGTTCATGGCTTCAACCACCCCGCACACACTGAGTTCTCACGGGAGCCACGCTCCCTACTAGGTGAGGGGAGATGCTTCAGTAAGCCCGACACCCTGCTCTCAGGGAGAACACGCCAGATACTGAACAGATAAACACATGACATGTTGATGTTGGTAAAAACACGACAAAAAATAAAGCGGAATGAGGGGGCGGAACACACTGGCAGTGGTGCTGTGGGCGCGAGGCTCTTTTATGGGCGCGGAGGATGCTTGAGCAGAGACCAAGAAAAAGGGAGGGAGGTGCTGGGCCTTAGGGATGTCTGAGGGAAAGGCAGTTCAGAGAGCAGAACTGGCAAGTGCAAAGGTCCTGGGGTCAGTGAGGGCCTGGGCTATGTGAGGAGCAGCCAGGAGGCTGGGTGACGGCCAACACAGCTTTAGGAAATGAGGCCCAAAGAGGGGCCGCATGGCTTCAGATTTCACTCTCAGGGAGACGTGCGGTGCGACTAGGCAGAACACTAAAACAGAAGCCAGTCTGTGCATCCCACAGCCCGTCACGGCCCTGTGTGCAAAGCAGACATCATCCTGGGGGAGAGAGTAGCATCAGTGAAACTGCACGGAGATTGTGAGTGAGGCACCCGGATTCAGTGGAATATTCTAGATTGTGCTGTCCAGTACAGTAGCCACAGGACACATGTGGCTACTTCAATTTAAATGTAGTTATAATTTTAGAAAGTGTCAAGTTCAGTTCCTGGGTCACGGTGCCTATATTTCAAGTGCCAGCAGCCAGACCACATTGGACGGCCTTGCTCTAGAAGCTGGCGTGTCCTGAATCCAGAACGTCGGCATTTTCCTTTGCGCCTGTGTACCACGGGGCTGGCTTTTAACCTTGAAATGGCATGTGAGTGCGTGCGTGCGTGTGCGTGTGCATGTGTGTGTGTGTTGGGGGTGCCTCATGAGTTGTACCAGGCTGAGGTCAGCACCAGGGATATTCGGGGTTAACTGGTTAATCAAGCAGGGCTGGGGAGGGCCTTGGTTAGGGAAGGGGGAGGCTGTGAGGGAGACGTGAGGTCACCTTCATCGACCGCCGAGGGCTGCAGACCCAAGAGGTGAGCAGCTCCGCGGGCTCCTTGCGGGAGGGAAGAGTGGTGAGTCCTCGGAGCTCTTCCCCAGGAGCCCCCAGGTGCTCCAGCCCCAGGCACCTGCAGCCTGGGTGGTGACCCGAAGTCTCACGAGTCCGAAGTTACTCTGTTGTCACCCTGAGCAAAGCGAGGCACAGCCAGCCTGGCCCACCCACCCTGGTGCGCGCAGGGAAGTCTGTGGCCGGTGCCCAGTGAGGTCGTCGCTGCTGTCCACAGGCTCAGGTGGGCATGCTCGCGAGAGTGCAGGCTCACCCGCCAGGCACGCGCACAGACAGCACTGTGCTCCGTTACGTGAAAATGCAGGAGATGTGGTCCTCAGTCGGCAGACAGCAAGGAGGCCAAGAGAATTCAGAAGGTGGAAGGCAGGGGACGACCTCGCTAGCTGTCTGGAGAAGATCCCTCCCTGCCCGCTGCAGGGACAAGCTGGAATCCGGCCAGAGCTCAGTGTGTCGGCGGCCTGGCTTCTCTGTGCAAGGCTGTAGGCAGGACTGAAAACGGGTCTTGGTGGAACGTGGCCGACCAAGCCTGGGTGACAAGGCCAGCGGGGACCTCATTGACCCCATCAACTCACTCTCTGCACGTCTTCACTCTGCTTCAGCCACCCAGTTCTCTGCTTTTGCTTTTCCTCAAGCACACCAAACACACTCTTGCCCCAGGGCCTTTGCACTGGCTGTCACCTCTGTAATTAGAACACTTCCTCTAAGAGTCTTGTGTTCATCCCCCCAGGGAAAGCCCCCTAAGGGAAGTCCTCCTGCTAACAAGACCCACGCACACACAGTTTGCGTTCCTCCGCGTGCTAGTGCTTCCAACAGAAAATAGAGACGGGCCACTGAGAATCGCCTGTCATGAAAGGAAAACCATCAGCTCGAAAGGCAGACATTAGACAAGTACAAGCAAAGATGCTGGGCAGACACTGAGACAGTTTGGGGAACAGAAGAGAATTTCCAGAACGTATACCATGCCTCATATCCTCGGTGTGATCAGAGAAGATAATAGCATCCGTGGAAGAGCACTGAAGGGGCTCTTGAAAATTAATAATTATTGCAAAAAAAAAATGACAACGGTAACGTTGACGCACACAGGGAGTTAGAGGAAAGAACTGGCACGTGGCTGGGAGTCAAGGGTCACCAGGCAGGATAACAGGATTTCTGGAGGGAGCAGAAAAAGAGAAGAGGAGATGAACAGAGATGGTTCAAGATGGTGCCACTGAGTGGGACCCCCGGGTTCTCAGCACGACCTGTGAGAACACGCCCACGGCAAGGATGGGCGTCCCGAGAGCTCGGGCCTCCTAGAATGGAAATGAAAATGCAATTCTAAAAGTTTCAGGAGAGAAAAATCAAGTTCTATATGAGGATCGGGCTCAGGCCTTTCAGCAGCCGTGCGGGAAGCTCACTCTCCGTGGACTCGGTGGTTCCTTCGGAACTCGGAGGGAAGAGCCTCCCGAACCCGTATTCTAACAAATCAACGTGAGGCTGTTCCGAAGGCATCTTCAGACATGCATGTTCTCAAAATATGCCCTCTTGTGCTCCCTTCCCGTGAAGCTGCTGGAGGTGAGCTCCACCCAGACGGGGGGTGAGCTGGGGGCAGGAAGCCCCTGACTCGGCGGGAGGGCCCTGGCACCGGGAGAAGCCGGCTGGGGCCTGGGAGGGTGGACGGCTCCGGGAGGGTTGTGATTCAGGCACAAAGGAAACAGAGACAGGTTGCTGAGGTGTTTGCACCTCACGAGAAGAGACCTGCACTCCGCAATTCACTGGTGATAAGTTAGTTACAGGTAAACATAACAGGCAGATTTTAAAATGTGGCCATTCTTCACTCAGGGGCATAGAACCAGTCGCCTGCGTGTCTTGCTGGGCATAAGATGTAGACAGCCGTAACGGTATAAACCGGAGTGATGATTTAACCGGAGCCCGGGATGCGACCGCGTGGGGCAGTGTGAAGAATGAACGAACCCTCGTCTTCCCTGGCGGGAATTCAACAAGTAATATTTAAACAGAAGGAAATCAAGACGGATCGTCAGACGTGTGCTATTTAGAAATAAAAGGCAAACACCTGAAAAAGCGGCTCGGCGTGGAATGTGGGGGATGCAGGGGTGTGGATGGGGCGGGGCAGCTCCCGCCCAGGGCAGAACGATCTGACTTTGTAAACCATCCGTCCAGATGTACGGCACTGATAAAGGTAGAAATTTGATTTCATTTTTTTAAGAGAAAATCTTCAGTAGCACCTCTTCCCCTCCTTGCCATAATCCGGCAGCACAAGGCTGCAAACCAGACTGCGTTTCGGGGTCAGGGCGCCACGGTGGCCAGGGCTCACTGCCCCTCTGGCCCAGGCTCCCCCTCCTGCCGCCTCCACCCCAGCGCCCAGAAGGCGTTTGCACCTGCTCATCCGCGCGCGTCTGCTGTGCCCCAGATCTGGACCCGCTGTCATCGCTTCCTGTGCGAGAGCAGCTCCAGTCTCCTCCTGGGTCTCGGCCTGCTTAGCGGCCTGGCCCAAACCCCAGTTCTCAGAGGACAAGCCTGGCATCCAAGCCGCCCGAAGGCATCAGAGCGGGTGGTGGCGTCCCGACGAGTTCCCTGCGCCTGGGCCCCAAGGTGCCCCCCAGCCACGGCCACGCTTCCCTCGTCAGCCTCATCTACGCAGGAGTGCCTCGGCCGCTGTCCCTGCTGCTGTTCTGCCCCCAGCAGGGGACGTCAGCCCCCTTAGACTCAGAAAAACTCCTTAAACACGCTGGTGACTGAGCACCGTCTTCTCAGCGACGTGACGACGTCCAGCGGGTGACAACTTGCCCCACCCCCACCACCTTTGCCAGGCAGACTCCTGCTCAGACACCCTCTAAGCCAAAATGCTTCTGCTGCAGGAGGTGTCTCGTTTGGTTCCCATGTTTATGACTTAATGTGTACGTTTTATTTATTATATTAGAATGCAGTGGTTCATGTGTAAGTCTCCCAAGTTGAACTATAAGGTGCCCTGAGAGGACTGTGTCTTCCAGCATTGCTCTCCTGGTCCCCGGCACCAGGCCCGGAGCCCTCACGAACTGGGGTTTGAGTGAACAGCCCCTGGGCACAGGGCCCTGCTGGTCACACAGCCCCTTGTAGTTTCTCATGCTGGCCACCAGGTGGCAGTGTTAATCTGGTGCAGCTGGGTGCAGTGCGTGTAAACCAGGTACAACCTGTGCTTGGCGTGCAGTATTTACGGAGCAGCTGTTTCTAACCTGAAGTATCTGTCCCTGATTTTAAATCCTCAAGTCGTTCACCAGCGAGAAGTGACGTAGAAATGACCCTGTGTTGGTCTGCTCGGTCGTGCCATGGTCTGGATGTGGCTGGTTTGCCCCCACCTGAGCTCACGCTGAAGCTCGATCCCAGTGTGGCGGTGTTGGCAGGTGTCTGGGTCGCAGGGACGGGTCCCTCGTGACTGGCGTGTGTCCTTCTCCCAGGAGAGGGCGAGTTCCCATGAGAATCGGCCGTCACAAAGCCAGGACGCCCCTTGGATCTGGTCCCTGTTCACACTTGTCTACTTCCCCTTTGACCTTCTCTGCCATGGTGTGACAGCACAAAAGCCCTCGCCAGAAGCCAGGGTTGTGCCCTGAATGTCATAGCCTGCCGAACCGTGAGCCAAATAATCCTCTTTTCTTTATAAATTTCTCAGTCTCAGGTATCCTGTTAGAGCAACGCAAAGTGGCCCACGTCAGGCTGGCAGAGCACAGTGCCACAGGCTGGGTGGCTTAGACGACAGACGCTTGTCTCTCACAGTTCTGGAGGCTGGAGGTGCAAGAGTAAGGCTCTGGCTGATTCAGTTTCTCGTGAGGGCCGCTTCTAGCTTCCCCCTGTGTCCTCACGGGGCGGAGAAAGAGAGAACAAGCTGTCCGATGTCTGTTCTTAAAGGGACACTAATCCCAGCATGAGGCTCCACCCGCATGACCTCGTCTAACCCTAATTACTCCCCAAGGTCCCATCTCCAAATGCCACTGCATTGGGGGTTAGAGCTGCAACACGTGAATTTGGTGGGGGCCACGCAGACATTCGGTCCCAGCAGACCCAGACAGCAAGTCGGAGATGCCTCAGCCCGCGTGCGAATGGGTTTCTCAGTTTACTGTAACACGTCTGTTAGCTGCAGTTTCACAGTATTTCACTTTCAACGTGCGACCTGCAGTCACCCTTGAGATGTAGTGCTGGGAGCGGTAGTGTGTGCGTCAGTCCCCGAGCTCGTGCTGTCTAGTTCAGGAGGAAGCATCCTGCAGCTTTTTAGAACCCAGGGAGGGGAGAGAACTCATGTTTATTGGGTATCCTCTCTGCACAGATAGGGGACTAAATGCTTTGCTGGTACAACATGGCCCTTGAATGCTCCGTATATTTAAATACGTGAGTCAGTTTCACAGATCCTTTGGTGAGACGGGATTGACATTTGGGGCTCTCGGTCTCCAAACTTGTATGCCGTCGGCCCCTCTGCCTCCGGGGAGGGGTTCAAGCCATGGCGCTCTCCGCCTGCCCACCAGAACGAATGCAGCTCCAGGCCGCTGTCGTGACATTCCCGCCAGGTAGCACGTGCGGGGACTCAGCTCACATTTGGTGGCTGAAGGATGGGAGTGCCTGGTGACCCTGCTTGGTGCTGGTTCATTTAAGTTGCTGTTTGTCAACCGTTTTGCCCTCTCCCCCCGTGGAGTTTTCACGCCCCAGATTTGCGGTAAAACTCTGTGTACTGGCTGCATAGCTGGGTTTTGTGCATGAAAAGAATCAAACACCCCTCCCTCCAAGAACCAATTTTCACCTTATCTGGGGGGAGGTGATATCGACCCCTTTGAGGACGGCTGCAGGTGTTTGTGCTTTCCGCTCTTGGACACAGCCCAGTTTAGGTGTAATGGAGCCACTTCTAGTGGGACCATCAGAGAGGAAAAAGGAAAGTCAGGGAACAGGAGAGCAGGGAGTGTGTGTGTTTCCTGGGGCTGTCGTATCACGTGACCACAACTGGGCAGACAAAAATGGTAGAAGTTCATTCTTTCGTGGTGCTGGCGGCCGGTGTCTGACATCGGGGTGTTGGCAGGGCTGCGTCCCTGCTGGAAACGGGGCAAATCCATTGCTGTCTCTTCCCACCGCGGGTGGTGGCTGGCAGCAGTCTCGGCGTGGCTTGGCTCGTGGCCACGTCACACCCGTCTCCGGTGCCCTTGCACCTGCCCAGCCCCGTGGTCGCATCACCTTCCCTTCTGTGTCAAGTCGCCCTCTTGTAGGGACACCAGTGTTTGCATTTAGGGCCCACTCAGATAATCCAGAATCATCTTCCCATCTCAAGATCTTTAACTTCATGGTGTCTTTTTTGCCAATGTGAGGTCACGTGTTCACAGGGTCCAGGGATTCGGACCTGATGTCTTTCAGGGGCCATTATTCTGTCAGCCACAAGATAAAGAGTATCTCAGCAGAGTAGAGCTTCTGGGTGAGACTGTGCCTCCCCCGGCCCATCCCAGGGAGGGGAATGAGGGGTGAGAAGTTCTGTGGGGTCAGGGAGGCCCAGGTCAGCAAGTCCCCAAGGCGTCGTGCTGTCGGATGGAGAACCGAGCTCAGGAGAGGCCCTGCCGGGCGTGCCACCTGCAGCACCGGCGCGTACACCTCGAGAGCCGCCTTTCCGGCTGCAGTACACCAGACCCTGAGAAGTTGCCAGCTAAACCCAGAGCCAGGCAAGGAAAACCGGAAAGAACAGCCTGGTCCCCATCGTGTTATTTAGGGAAAAGAAAACTGCTGGGGTCTGTTAGGTCTCCACTTGGACGGTCTCTCCGGCCATCTACCCCCCTCTGTCCCTGCTGCCACCTCTGCAGTCCTGGTGCCCTGAGCGTCTCTCCTGGATCAGCCGCCAGCTGCGCTCCTGGTGCCTGCGGCTGGCACCTTTCTGGATCACCACGGGGTCCCCTTGCTCCCTGCAGCCCCCGGCCGAGAAGGGCCCTCAGAGCGTGGCCGTCCTCACGTTTCCTCCCTGCCCTGCCGGGTGGTCTGGCGCTGGCCCGTTGCGTTTTGTACTCCCCGTGCCCTCTGCCTGGAGCTCCTGTCACCCAGCCGCCCAGGGGAGCAGCCTGCCACACGCTGCTCTTGCCCCCCGGGGCCTTTGTCTCGCCAACGGATGGTGTTTCCAAAGGGCAGGGACCTCCCGTGGGTCACCATGTTCCTTGGGACTGACCCTGCCTAGGCGGCCATCAGTAATGTCTACTTATTGGTTAAATTTTGGTGAGCAAAATGATACATGTACGGATTTCTGTACATCTTCTGATGGCCTCTGTGCCCTGAGCCTTTTGTTCCAGTGACCCCTTCAGTTGACTTGTGTGCAAGTTTTAGGAACATGTCCTTTCTTGTCAGGGAGGGACACGAAGCGTGTCTGCTTTCGTCCGCTCATTCAGTGTATTTAACCTCAGACCGTCCCCTCCGGGCTCGGAGATGTGCCCAGGTCACCCCCACTCGCGCACACGCGGTGCCGGCCCCACGGAGAGCCCTTTCTGCGTCCTGTTCTCACCCTCACCTCTTGTCATGTGCTGCTGCGCACCCCTGTCCTCCGCCGACTGACCGATTCTGGATCAGTCCAACTTGTCCCCTCGGAAGTCGGGGTTGGGCAGAGACTGAGCCTGAAGGTGCGTTGCCGCCATGCTGCGGAGAGCCGGAGGCAGCCGCGACCCTGCAGGGGCAGGGACTGTGGGGGGGCGAGCCAGAGGAAAAAGAGTGAGAAGGTGACATGGACCGACCCGGAGAGAATGGGATGGGTAGACAGATCACATGCATCGGTGCACATGCACATGGTACACGCGTGCACACACGTGCACAGGCACACAGAGTAGCCCCGGAGGCCCTCTGGCATCTGAGAGGCCACGTACCCTGTGCTAGGTTTTTATGAGATTCCCCTCAAAATGCTGCCTTTTTGATCGAGCCCATCAGAGCGGGTTTGTGTTCTTCGACACACAGGCAATTGCCGAGTAAACAGGGACAACGGCAGGGCTCCACCCAGACCAGATATTTTCTCTCCGAGGTCAGCCTTTTTTCTGTATGTTCTGCCCCTCAAGAAAAGTTAATATGTATATATGTAAAATATAAAGTGCTCAGAAAGATGGAAGTAGCTACCGTTACTTTCGATGCGTAGAATACGTGCAATACGGCGGCGGCTCCTCGCAGCTCTGGAGCACTTGCGAGGCCAGGCCCTGCTGAGCGCTCGGCGCGCACGGTCGCCAGTTGATGAAAGGTAGATGTCTTCTCCATTTACAGATGAGGAGATGGCACTTGGGGCAGGTCACGAGGTCATTGTCATGCCAGGTTTCAGGTCTGTCTGACCACACGGAAGGTCTCTGCAGGACGGCTCCGGGGCACCTGTGCCAGGCACAGCACAGAGGGGACCCCTGTACCGCTGGGTCCTCAGGAGGTTGTCGGATCTGGGAGACGCCAGGAGCCGATGATGACGCAGTCACCTGTCCCCCATCTGAAGGCCATCTCGGGGAGGGTCTCACTGGGGCACTCCGACCCTGCAGTACCCAGCAAGGTCAGCCCGGGACGCATCAGCGAGAGGGTTTGGGGTTTTGTTTTGGACATTTTCCTTATTGCCACACGACCTTGGACTTTCAAAGAATTTCTGTGTTCCCCACTGCTCTTCTCCTTGGGGGACCTGTTCTGCCCTCTCCTTTGAGTTTCGAGAGCACCTGTGCGTCGCTGTTCCGCGACTCTTCAGCTTTCCCTCCAGACACAAGCAGTATCGATCCTGTGACTTTATGAGAACCACAGTCCCTCTGCGCAGCGGCTGAGCTTGTCCGGGGCTGGCAAGGGGCATGTTCCGAGTCCACGCAGAGAACCGGGTAGAGGTAGGATGGATGTGTGTGACAAATGGTACAAATCCCAGCCTTCCAATTTAAAAAAAGCAGTAGCCGGCAGCACTGTTTCAGAAAAGGTCACACCAGGTGGGAAATCTCAGGGAAGGGAGCTGAGCAGCCAGTTGCAAGGAGGAAGGATGCTCCTGCCAGGACCCTGGCACTGAGGACTGTGGTCGACACCGAGTACTTTGCCCACCATTTGGGGTGTTCAGATGGTTCCCCTTGGTCAGTCTCTGGCCTTTCCTTAGGAGGGCCGTCGGGCACCCCGGGGGGGCACGTGGGCCGGGGTCCGGGAGGCCAGGCTGCCCCGGGCCCTCTGTGAACCGGATCCCTCGGTGCAGAGTGTGGGTTTCAGTTGCTGACGTGGTTATCAGAGGCCAAACGCCTGTCAACAAAATAGAGAAATCAGTAGCCAGAATGAACACACGGTCTTACTTCTTTTGCCTGTTGCTTTGAAAGTATTTGGTTTTAGGACTGTGATTCTTCTTCATGTATTTTTTTTTTAATGTTTTGAGAATAAGCCCCAGAGAGTTGGCATTTAACAAATGATATTTACTCAAGAGAGAGAAATCTCGGCAGCTGTGACGTGAATAAGGCCAAAGTGACTGCAGTCAGCGCGAGACCTCAGCCGCTGGGATCTAGGGGCGGCACCCACCGCACTCGAGCCGGTGCCGCTGGGCTGGGTGGAGGCGAGAGGTGCTTCCCGCTGGACATGGAGCCCAGGCCGTCTGCGATGGGCGCCGCCAAAGCCGCGCTCTGTTGGGAACAGCTCACAGTACGGGGGGCGGTTTAAGGTGCTTGGTAACATTACAAAGACAGAACTCGGGGCAAAGATTCGTTCTGCTTTTCAAAACCTGGAGTTTGACAACATTCCCAAGCTGCCTTCTCTTGGAGGAGGCCTTTCCGGTCTTGGAAAGTGTCTGTTAGTTAGGACAGAGCCTGTTTTGTTCGTCTGCTCATGAAAGTCGGCCCCCAGCTCGGGGCCGGGCACATAGGGGGTGTGTTTGGTGATGAAGTAAATAAATAAAAGCTTAGGATCCAGGGTCAGGGAAGAGGTCATGTCCAGACAGAATAGAATTGGCTGTGGTTTTAGGAGGTTTTCGGGTGTTGGAAAGATCAGCGTGACTCACAGTGAGTGACCTCCTGAGATGGATTCCAGATAGCTCAGCAGGGCCTTGAACCTAGCGGCCTGGCGGTCACTCTTGCTTTCACCGCTAGCTGACCACGTGATTGGGGCCATTTCTAACTTAAGACTCGATTCTTCCATCTGTAAAATGGGAGTATCACAGTCCCTGCCGGTCCGAGGGGATATGTTCCAAGACGCTCAGTAGATACCTGAAACTGAACCCTACAGATATAAACTGTGCTATGTTTTTTTGATCTGATAACCGAGACGGCTGCTAAGCGACTAGCGAGTGGGCCACATGGATATGCGCTGGATGAAGGGATGAGTCACATCCCAGGTAGGACAGAGCGAGACAGCATGAGATTTCACACAGCTGACAATGGCATGCAGTTTAAAACTTAGGAATCGTTTCTTTCTGGAATTTTTTGTGTATATTTTTGAACTGCAATTGACTGTGGGCAACTGAAACCGCGGGTGAGGGGATTGCTGTCACGGGCGCAGCCATTAACCGTCACTGAGAATGTAAGTAGGGCAGCTAGCACAGGGCCCGCCCTGGCCCGCCTCGCGCTGCCGCTCCGTCGCTTTGACTTGTATCACGGTCCCTGGCAAATTGCAGGCGGTTCAAGAAAAGAGCGAAATCTAGAAGTTAAGCCCAATTGTTGAAATGACTGACCCTGCTAAGTCGGACCAGCTGTCTCCTTGGTAACTTCTCTGCGCCTCAGATCCCCCGTCTGTTAAACAGGGGCAGTTCTGCCCTCTTGGGCGCTCTTGTGACCATTGGGATCATCACTCCATCAGCTGGTCATGGGCCTGGCACGTGGGCGGGGGACACCTTTAGGCTTCCACTCTGCTGTCCAGTTCCGAAGCATCAGTGGGCTCTCACAAGGTCCCCTTTGGAGCTCTGGAAAGCCCAAGCGACCTCCCAGGACTTTTCTGGATGCTACACCCTGGTGGGTTTCCACACCTGGCCTGCTGGTTCCACACCTGGTCGCACCTGTTATCTGAGGTTCCTGGTTAATCCACCACTCAACAACCGTTTAACGAAAACCTCGTGACAGGATGTTCCGCAGTGACAAGGTCCCCAGTGACGGGGTCCCCGCTCTCACGGGATGCCCACACTGGCCTCGCGCAGGAAAAACCACACTGCTAATTACTTAATTCATACTGTGTTTCATCTACCCTGAGGGCCCCTCTCTCACATTTATATGTTATAATCAGTAGTATTGGCAGCTTTTCTATCATTGAGCACATAAAATAACGAGCATCCTTAATTGCTGGTGGCTCAGATTTGATGGAATTCGGTTGCCACGATTGTGATGAATGTCAGCGTATCTGGGGGGACTTAGTCGGGGACCCAGCAGGCTTCCTGGGGAGCACATTTCATCTGACTTCTGGAAGCCAAGGAACTTGCCCTGCAGCAGGGAGGGGAGGGGAGGATTGCTTCTCAGGCAGGGACCGCCGTGTTTGAGGCGCCCCCCACACCCAGGGCGGGTCTGTTCAGGAAGGGGAGCCAGCCTGAGGCCGGGGAGGGGAGGCTGGCCAGCTGCATGGGCCAGTCCCGTGGGGCGTGGACGGCTGGGGACGGATTCTGGCTTTGCAGTAAAAAGTGACCGCCTGGTTTGAATGTGATGTTTGTATTGCTGTTGTTGCTTTTCTAAAAATTACTATAAATACACATACCCATTGTTGCCAGATCTTCCTGCTTTTCAAGGGAATTTAGAAATTCAGATTTATTTTCAACTGTGGTAAAATGCACTTAACATAAAATTTACCATGTTAACCATTTCTAAGTGGACAGTACATTGGCATCGAGCACATTCACGCTGTTGTGAAACCATCACCGCCATCCGTCTCTAGAACTTTCTCAGCTTCCCAGACCGAAACTCCGTCCCCATCAAACACTGGCTCCCATGCCCCTGCCCCAGCCCTGACACCACCACTCCGCTTTCTGTCTCTGTGGGTTTGACACCTCCAGGGACCTCATACAGCATGTGTCCTTTTGTGCCTGGCTTATTTCACTCAGCACGACGTCCTCAAGGTTCATCCGTGTTGTAGCGTGTGTCAGGATTTCCGTCCTTGCTAAGGTAGAACAACTTTCCGTTGCGTGGCTAGATCGCGTTTTGTCTGTCCGTCCATCCATCGATGTCATGGATGCTTGGCTGGCTTCCACCTGTTGGCTACTGGCAACGATGCCGCCGTGAACAGGGGTGTGCAAATATCTATCTGAGTCCCTCTGTCAATTCTCTGGAATACATACGCAGAGGTGGAATTACCGGATCAGAGGGTAATTCTGTTCTCAACTTTTAAGGCACTGACACGCTGCTTTCCGTAGCAGCTACACCACTTCACATTCCTCCCAACAGTGTGCAAGGATTCTAGTTTCTCCACAGCCTTACCAGGACTTGTTTTTTCTTTTTCTTTTTCTTTATGTAGCCATCCTAATGCGTGTGAGGTGGTGTGCTGTGTGTTTTTAAATAGCTTTTGTTTCTGTGGCAACCACCAGGACAGTGTTGCAAGGCGGGTATGAGCCGAAGGAGGTGAAGTAGTTGAGACCCCTGCCCCAGCAGGTGGTCCCCCACGGGGTCTTTGAGTCCCGGCTACCTCTCCGCTGCCTTTGACCTGCCCTTTGGTTGGTGCTTGCAGAGGACCGCACACTTGCGAGCGGATTCCTGCTCACAGCATGGGAAGGTGTGACCTGGAGACCTGACTTGGAGAAGTGGCTCTAATCTTTGGAAAACAGAGATGGTTTCCTGGGAATTAGCCTGAAACCTTGGGGACCTGGATCTGCCTGTCGTCTGGACGGTTTCTCTGTGTCCACTTCCCCCCAGCAGGGACAGAGCACGCGTTGACCCTGCAGAGCCCGGCTGTCCTGCCGCTGATGGGCTTTGAAGATCCCTTGTTCCTCCTGGTTGCCTGAGTGTCTAAGATGAGGCCTCGCTTCATACAGCCCGGGGTTTTAAGATAAAAACGGGTACATCTGGAAATTAATATTTCCTGTAGCTCTCATTAGAGACAATGCCTTTGTTTCCTCCAAGGAACTTTGTTTTAGTTCAGATTTCCAAGTGGTGGATTTCCATCGCTAAGGCAGAAGCAACGCTTTTGTCCAGAACCAGATGTCTGCAAAATGTTTTCTTTTCTTCTAAGAAGATCACAGTTTCAGCTTGAAAAAGACTTTTCTACCCTTTCCAATGGAAGATGCCTTGCCATAGAGATTATGGTAATTCAGAGAAGTTTAGAGTGGGCTTATGGAAATTGGTAATAAATATTGCATATAGAGACTCTTTCAGGGTTTCTTTAAAAAGTATTTGTTATGCTAATTTTGAATTGCCAAGATTTCTGCAGGCTTGAAAACGGATGATGTTTTTCTTTCTCTTTCAAACATGTTGTGAGGATGATTTTCACTTTGAAAAATAATAAAGGTCGTTGCGAGGGTGTGTTTGTGCAAAAGAGATGAGCCCGTTAAGCAATAGGCAGAGGCTCTGAACTTCGGGAGCTCTGACCAGCAGCCGAGGGCTGTGTGGGGGTGGGGAGGTGGACACGCCCGTCCTCGGTTTCCCAGTGCTCCGTGCTGTCTTTTTTTAAGAACTGCTTTATTGAGATATTCCATATCCCACACAATCCACCCCTTTAACACGCACATTCCGGTGGTTTTTAGTACAATCGAATAGTTGTGCGGCCGTCTCCTTAGCCAATTTTAGACCATTTTCATCACCTCCAAAGGAAACCCTTTGGCTGTCATCTCCCTAAGCCCCCGCCCCCTGCCCCTGGCAGCCGCGAGCCTGCCTCCGTCCCTGTGGGTTTTCCTCTTCTGCACACTTCGTACGAGTAGAAGCCCACAATACGTGGCTGTCTGTGTGTGGCTTCTTTCACTGAGCATCGTGTTTTCAGTTTCATCCACGTCGTAGCGTGTCCCAGTGCTTTAGTCCCTGTGTGGCCGAGCAACATCCCATAGTATGACCTGCCACATGGTATGTGTCCACGTATCCGTCGACGGCATCTGCGCTTTCTTGCTATTAGAAAATGCATTTATGTTTGCAAGACCAGCTCCTGAGGCCAGTTACCCCCACCCCAGACCTGGCGGTCACCTGGGAGTGGCTTAGATTCAGGGTCCCACGTCGGCCAGGTGGGGTAACAGAGAAAACCGTAATAACGTTAAAGCAATAAATACGGTAATGATGACTGACATTTGCATTGTCAGCTGAGGCTTCGTTATGCGTGGTAACAAACATCCCCTCCCCAGTGCCTTCCGGCCGTCTGGTGACTACGTGTAAAGGTAGGCTGGGGCTTGGCCTCAGTCTCCTCTCTGTCTGAGGATCCAGCTGGAAGGAGACGTCACTCTTCTCTGGGCAGAGGGAGCAGAACGCGGGCAGAGCCTGCCGTCGTGGGGTAGGACGGACATGCTTCCTTCCCTAGGGAGGCCCTGCTGGCCACAGGGCAGTGGGCAGGGCTGACCCTTGTCCAGGGAGAGGGCGAATGAATGGAACCAAGGAAACACTCTGCATCGGGGTTAGCGAAATAGGGCCATGAGGGGCCCACTGACCTTTTAAGCAAGGTTTCTCTGGGGCATGGCCGTGCCCACTCACGCGCGTGGCGTCCGTGCGGTGACGGCAGAGTGGCGCAGCTGTGATCCAGACCCTGTGGTCTCAACGCCGACAGCGTTTCCCTCTGGCTTTCTACGGAGGGGCAGTTTGCTCGCCCAGCGCCGTGTGCGCATCTGTGTCCGTGTCGCTGTTGTCACCGTGGTGACTGTGTGTGGCATTTACGGCTCACATCTCTGTAGCCAGCTGGGATCTGGTGGCTTTCCATGTCGTGGTTGCTGGGACGGTGCCTCCCCCGGCAGTCTGCGTCCTGATCCCTCTGACCTGTGCAGAGGCGACCGTACGTGGCGGAAGGGACGCTGCAGGTGTGAGGAGCGGGGGAGTCATCCTGGCCGTCTGCGTGGGCCCCACGTGACCGCAGGGTCCGTGCAAGAGGAAGGCAGAACTGAAAGAGAATAATTGCATGGTCCACACCGCTGCGCTTGTGGTTGGTTACAGCAGCCACGGGGAGTTGGCGCTTATGTCCGAGTGGCTGAATCTGCACAGCTGCCCCGTGAGGTGGGTCCCAATTATTATCCCCGCTTCACAGAAGAGGAAACCACATGCCGGGTGCGTAGCCACAGAGAGCCACGTCCAGACCCAGGCATCCGTGTCTCCTGCCATCCCTCAGGCTTTTCTGCAAAAACATACTTCCCTGCTGTGATGCAAGCACAGCCGGTGACTGGTGACGATGGGTACAGATCCTGGAAGTCACGCTAGAGAAGATTAAGGAAATGACGAGCCCTTGAACACCCCTCTCCTTCCTGCCCCGTGGATGTCATTTCTTCTTTTGTTGAACTGGGAAGCTCCCTCCCCGCCCTGTCTCTGAGCTGCTGCACATCCGTGTTCTGCGGGAACGTTGGCCCGCTCCCCGGTTCTGCCAGCCCCACCCTCCGGGAAAGACCAGGGCTCACTTTCGGGTCACCCCATTCCATTCTTCAGTTTTCGTGTCTTTCTGGCTCCCCTCTCCAGTCTGAGCTTGGCACGGAGGGTGCAGGTGGACCCGCCACCTGTCCAGGTGCAGGGTCAGGGTCAGGGTCGTAGGCCAGCCTTCCCTGCCGGCACTACCCACCTGTGCCAGTGCTCATGTCTTGCCACTCTTGCAATTTTTTCCTCCCTTGGTCCCGATTCTGCCCCATGGATCCTATTGGAGGGGCTGGTTCCCCCTCCAGGGAGAGCACCCCAGGTCCCCACCCAGTCTTCTCTCCCCTCGGGGATCAGCTTTGAAACAAATGCCTTTACCCAGTGCCGCGGGCTTTCCCTCCATTCCAGAGCCCCGTGACCCCAGCTCCTGCTCAGACAAATGCAAGCAGCAGACGCTTGCCCACCATTCCCTGGAGGGCCCTTTCTGGGGCAGGGTTGCCCTGGCAACTGCACTCTGCCTGCCCGTCAGCGAGCACACCTCAGGACTGTCCCGGCAGCCCTTGATCTGTGCCCCGGATTAGGCTTCGCGGTGGGTCGAGCAGCTGTCTCAGACCTCTGGCCTCAACTGGCCCTCCAGGCAGACAGCCTTTCCTTCTAGATGCCTTTGGGACACGGCAGTGGAAGGGGCAGCACCGGGGTTCCCGGGCCGTCTCCGCAGGTGGGAGCAGGTGTGGGTCACGGTGCCTCATCCATCTGAGTGCCAGGGCATGCAGGTTGTGTGGAAAGGCCTTGTATCAGGGTTCTCTAGAGAAACAGAACCAACAAGATACGTGTGTGTGTGTGTGTGTACAGAGAGATTTATTATACGAAATTGGCTCATGTCATCGCAAAGGCTGAGAAGTTCCATAATCTGCCATCTGCAAGCGGGGGACCCAGGACAGCCAGTGATGTAAATCCCGGCACAAACCCAGAAAAAGACCCGGGTTCCAGCTCGGGCAGCCACCGGGAGGAGTCCCTTTCCTCTGCCTTTTATGCGACTCAGGCCCCCGCCATGTTGCGGAGGGCCGTTGGCTTTACAGAGCCCACTGCTTCAATACTGTCTCATCCCAAAACACCCGACAGATGCACCCAGAAATAATGGTTTAGTCTGGACACCCTGGCGCTCAGTCAAGTTGACACATAAAGTGAACCATCACAGGCTGGAAGAGCACCTGGGCCCCGCCTGTGCCTTAATGGGAACTGCAGTCTCCTTAAGATCTCTTCCTCCTTTGCTTGATTGCCTATGGAGACAGGGAACTCATTACTTCTCCAGGTGGCCTGCTATCTCTGGTCTCTTCCTTGCATTGACTTGCCCACTCCCTCCCTTATCACCCCATCCTTGGTCATGCAGAACAAGCTCTCTCCCCCCACCTCTGACGGCTCTCGAGTCCGTCGTTCCAGGCAGTGAAATGCCCTGGGCGCATAGCAAGAGGGTGGCATACACGGAATGTTTAACTGTGAAATCTTTTCTGGAGGCAGAGTTCAGAAGCTTCATGAATATTTAAACGGAATTCAGACTCTGCGTTCAGAGATTCTTATTTATGTGAACACTACTGGAGGTATTATTGTTTATAAAATAGATACAAAGAATCCTTTGTCTCCGTGTGTTTCTTTTGAGTCTATTTCTTACTATGGTAAGCCCTTACTTTTTTTTAAACAAAGAAGCAAACATGTTGAGATGCCTTAACGAGCATATGACATGTGCCTGCCTGGCGTCCTTTTCCTACCGTGTCACGGAACAGAGATGCTGATCACTGGGCCTGGCCCTGCTGTTTTAAGCAGGGGGGGGACTGACCAGGAGGCGGACGAGAAGTCAGTGATTAATGGTAGAAAGTAAGGGTCGGAGGCCTCCTTTGGCTAGAGTGGGTCAGACCGGCACCCACTATGATCTATCTTCATTATCCGCAGATTCCGCATTTGTGGATATGCCCACCTCGCTGAGATTTATTTGTAACACCGAAATAAAAACTTGCACTTTTGAGGTCATTTGCAGTTATGCAGAGTGGTGGAAAATTTGAGGCATCCACCCTGCAGGTTTCCCGCTGAGGTTGAACAGGGTGGCTCTCTGCTTTCTTGTTTCAGCTCTTGTGTTGCAAACCAGCATCCTTTCGCAATCTACTGAGCGCCATGTTTTGTAATTTTCGTGCATTTTGTCGGTGATTTTGCTGTAGAAAATGGCCCCCGTCGCAATGCTGAAATGCCCTCTAGTGTTCCTAAGCGCACGGAGGCTGTGACGTGCCCTACAGGGAAAGCGTGTGTTAGAGAAGCTTCATTCGGGCGTGAGGCGCGTTGGCTCTGAGTGCGATGTTCGTGAGTCGACAATATGTATTAAGTAAGGTGTCTTTAAGCAGAAACATACATAGAAGCAGGTTATGTGTTGATCAGTTGATTAAAACGCTGTGACCAGAGGCACGCGGGAGCCTAACCCCTCATTCCTTCTAGGAGTGACAGCTCTCTATTCACTGACCCAGTGTTTGTGGCAGTTTTGCAGAATGTAACCACGTGGAAAACGAGAGCCACCTGGGTGTGCGTGCCTGGGCAGCGCGAAGCTAGAGCTGTGCGCGCCTCGCAAAGCAGCCAGGGGAGGCCCTCGAGTTCTTGTTCACGGGCTCGCCTTGTGCAAATTGGCTTTTCTTCCCGCTAGGGTAGGCCGGAAGCCAGTCACGTGTGGTGGGTTTGCTTTTATATTTCAACCCTGACAAACATGAAGCTCTGAGGTAGGAACGATTGGCCTCACACGTTTCCTCTTCGAGGTTTTGAGTGTTTGGCTTTTGCGCAGGTGCATGTCTGCTTGGTGTTGACTGCAGATGCGCGGGGCGGGGCAGCAGGCGTGGGGAGGGACTAAAGGACACGTTCCGTGGACATGTCACTTCCTTACTAAACAGCTTGGTTTCCGGGCGGTACCTACTGCTATCAGGCACCTCATCTGCAAGAATTAATGGGCTTCCTTGACTTCAGTGGGTAGTGTTTAGTAAAAATGCATGTTTTTCTCAGCTCAGAGTCAACATAGTGGGGTATCATTGAAATATTTATTCCATAAGGTGGCTGATGAAATGAGGCTTATATTTAACCATTGCTTTCTTAAACACATGGGAACTGCTTCAAATTTCAGAAACAGCTAAGGGCTGCTGATTCACGTGGCTATAAAGGGACCCCCTGTGAAACCCCCACACACTGTCCCCTCTGTGCCACAGATGGTCGTGGACAGCCATCTGGCTTCACATGTTTCCTGACCCGTTGATGTGGAAAGCTTAGCATGACGTTCTCTAGTGAGCAAAGAAGTGTAAATCCGGCCTCCTGTGAGCCGGAAGGGTGGTGGGGAGGGAGGCTCCAGTTGAACTTGTAGGAGCGGGCAGCGCCCAGATAGCAGAAATGGTAGGAGACATTACCTGTCCTCGAAGCAATGAGTTTTGGGGAGGACGTAGGCTGGCCTTAAGCGTTGTTCGTAACGGGTGCCGTTTGCAAGGGAGATGCAGCCTTCCCATGTGGTGATGGCACTCGAAGCCTCAAATGCGGGAGGAAAATAGAACAGGAAAGAGAAGCGATATCCAACATACTCGGGCTAGAATCTCAAGTGAGAAAAAAGGTGGTCTCTTAGAACCACAAGCCGTCTATCTCCACGTCTGCTTAGATGTGACTTTCGGGTTTGGCTGCGTCACGGAAGCCACTCGATAGAGTGGAAGACGCTCCAGATGTGAAGTCAGCAGGTTCAGCCTTGCTCGGTCCTGGAAGTGGCTGGCCCTGGGCTGTCTACATAGCTTTTCCTTCTTTCTTTTCTCTCAAATAAGCCCCATTCCTCCTATGAGTTTTGTGGTGTTTAAATGAAGTAATTAAAGTGTAAAAGTCTTTTTAAAGAAAGTGTAAGGTAAGGGCCTAGGCTTCCCTTCAACCCCACCATTTCACAGGGCCTTGGAAAGAGCCAGCGGGTGTGAGGCTCACACACCTGGGCCTGGGGGAGCGTGACACAGGTGAGACTGGGGTGCAGCACGTCCCCCAGACCGTGGACCTGGCTCCTGTCCACAGAGAGACCTGTTCCAGGGCGCCTCTCCCTCCAACGGGTCTGACCCATCGGGGTCTACATGATCAGCAGAGTTCTTGGGGACTCTGGTAACAGCACAGGGCTTGAGGGGGGCAGTGGTGGAAGGAATACTGAGTCTAGTGCATTTGAAAAACAAGCGTTTCGAGACGGCACCCAGGACCTGGCTTTCCCTGTGGGGATGTTTGTGACCAGATAGTGAGTTGGCTGTCCTCCTGTCTCCTGCTTCACCGGGACAGGCACAAGGCTCACTGCTGGGTCTCACGAGGGCACCTGGTGAACGGTCCCCGGGCAGTGACTGGCGGGTCTGCATCCGTGTAGGCTGGATGCCAGCAGCTGGCAGGGAGGAGCCGCTGCCTAATCAAGCTAGTCAGGCTAAGACGACGATGCTGGCGCTTGGGATGCAGGCGCGAGCTGAGGACCGGGTGGTCTCTGTGGAGGGAAACCACTCTCCCCGCGTGCAGGAAGACGGGGGGCTCCTCAGCTCTCATCACCCCCTCCTCGACACACGGCTGCAGACCCTTTTCTTCCTCCTGACGCTTGGTGGTTTTTACCATCCATGACCCCCTGGCATGGAAATCGCCAGTTGGATTTTGCCTGTTTGGGGTTAAAGTTTGGGTTTCTTTGTTGTACGTTTACAACAGTATGACAGGTTATGTAGCTCTTGTCAGTCATAGGTTACAGATGTGTGGGGCTCTTTCAAATTTATCTCCTTTCTTGTAGCTTTGCTTATAGTTTTGCAAAGCATAGAAAATATTGTCACATTTTATTTATTTTTACATCACCTGGTCAGCTTTCCCCCTGCATTCCCCGGCTTTGGTGACACGTTTAGAAGCTCACCAGTACATTTCAGTGCTCTATGTGGCTTGCACGTTTATTTTCCGTTTGCTTTTTATTCCTTCCTGAATTTACTTATTTTTTATGGGATCAATTTTCTTTTGCAGGAAGTCCTTTTTGCAATTCATGCTGGTGATAGAGTCTCTGGTTTGATTTTTCTGAAAATGCCTTTATTTAGCTTTATTATTAGGAGAATATTTTTGTTAGGTGTAGATTCTAGATTGGTAGTTATCTTTTTTCCTTGTCATCTCACTTCCCTAGTTTCTTTTGAGGGGCTCCCGTCAGTGGGATTGTAGATAATGGCATCCGCTGTGGCTCGTTAGAAATTTTCTCTTTGTCCTTGGTTTTCAGTATTTGTGTGCCTAGATGTACTCTTTCCTGTGTTTATCTTGCTTGAGATTCATAGAACTTTTTGAGTCCGTGGGTTTATATGTTTTATTGGTTTAGGCTTAATGTATTTTTTTCTTTTTATTTTATGTATACTGTTTCTTTGAGTGGGCCCGGAGCAAATTTAGGCTTAATGTAAATGGTACTTCTCTGTTTTTCATCTTCTCACCTTCTAGGATTCCAATCATACATATGTTAGAGCCTTTCCATGTGTCTTTTGTGTACTTTCTGTATTTTCCGTTCTTTTTTATCTCTGTCTTCTTCAGATTATATACTCTTTATTGACCCATTTACAATTTCTTTATCCATCTTCTATATGTAATCAGATCTTAAACCCACCTTTTAGGCCTTTAATTGTAGATACTGGATTTTAAGGTATGATGTTTGCAGCTGATTCTTTTTTCCTGCATTTCAATTTTTTGGTGAAAATCTCCATCTTTTCAGCTGTTTCCTCCAGTTTTTCCTTTACTATCTTGAACATTTGTATTATTTTATATTTCTTGGCTTCTGACTCTAATATCTGGTTCATCCATGAGTCTGTTTCTATTGACTGATTTTTCTCTTCGGTTCCCAACACATGGTGCTGTCTCTGGGAATGACTAGCTACTGTTCATAGACTGTCAGGCATCGCATATATTTTAAAAATTATGGAGACTCTAGATAATGTTATTTTCTCTCCGAGAAGATCACCCTTTCTTCTGCTAGATAGATAGAGTGGAGGCTTGTCACTCAATGTGGTCAGAGACTGAGCTGAGTCAGGGCTGGGTTGTAGATTTGAGAGGACTCATTCTGCCTCCAGTTCTCCTTTCCTCCCAGAATGAGAGCTTGGCGTGCTTACCAGGGTGCCTCTCCCTGGAAGGCCCTGCTCTCCGTTCCGATGCTTAGCTTTTGCTTCCTTCTGCCCCTGTGAGTTTCAGAATCCAGCGAATGTCTTGAAGGAGAAGCCTCCTTTCCACTCCTCTCCCCCACCCAGACTACCAGCCCTTTGGGTCTGCAGTTTCCACCTCAGGAGCCCTTCCTGACTGCCAGAAACTCCAGTGATTTCTCTGCACCTAGCGGGAGGGATTGTCCCGAGGCCTGAGGACCAGTTCTCAGCCCTTTCCCTGGTGCGATCCCAGGGCTCTGAGCAGTGTCTCTAGAATGCCAGCTCTCCCTTGCCAGCTGTCCCCTTCCAAAACCTTGGCACCTCCTTTGTGGCTTCAGTAGCTCCCTGATGCCTTGAAGACAGGCTTGGTTTGCTTTGCTTATTCTCTTTCTGGCAGGAGCCTTCGACTGCCTCAAGCTACTTCATCTCTGCCCAGTGGATGCTCATTTGGATTCTCAAGCCCTTTTGACATGACCTCACGGTCACTGAAATGGCTTGCTGATTTTCTGGCATGGCAAGACATTTCATGCTTCTCTAATAAATTTCTTGTCTCAAACATGGAATCAGCCATTTTTCCAGGGAAGTCTGGTTTCATTTTGTGGAAACTTGTGTTTAGGGGCCACGTGTAAGTACAAGGGCGGGGGGCTTATTTTAAAGATATACATCATAAGTCACATTGAAGTCGCCTGCTGTGATTCAGGATGTTTTTATTTACCCTTCGTGATCTTAATGTCTGTGTCTTTCAACCACGCTAAAACCCTCAGCTTTTGATGAGCAACATCACTCTAATCTTGGTTTATTATTCTACCACGCACACACAGAATTCTCCAAATAATAATGCCAATACTTCCACAGCAATACGATGCTGAAATGGTTTCAGATTTTTGTTTGCAGTTATGTTTTGTCATTGGAGTAGACCCCATTAGGGATGTGCGATTAAATCACTGCATTCGAAAGTCATTCGGAATAATTTCTCTCTGTTTGTTTATGCCAGTGGCTATATATGCATTTAGGTTCATTTTTTAATTTCATTTTTGATTTTTAATGATTGCTATTTTAATTTTTAATTTGGATTTGTAGTTATATAACATGTTAGCATTATTCTAAAGTCAAATCTGTAAACCATGTTACACACAAAGAAGTCCAGCCTTCTCTCTCTCCTTTCTATTCTATTCTCTTCCTTTGCCATGGATAATAATTTTTAAAATAAATCTTTCTATTATTTATAAAAAGTGCTTTTAAAAAATAATAATTATCATAGGAGCTACCATTTTATTAAGAGCTTGTAGTCAGGAAGCAGTACTAATTATGCTATACGCTTTATCTCACTTTAATAGACAAAATATCTAGGGGGTGGGGTCTGTGATTACCTCTGTTTACAGATGAGGAAACTGAGGCTCAGAGATGTTAAGTAACATGACCAGAACAACACAGAGAGAAAACTTGAATCTGGGACTAGAAGCCTTACGTTGTCATCTCTGCAGCTCTGGAAACTGCCAGTTACCAAGTTTTGGTGGGCTGCTCTTGTTTAATGAACCTGGAGGGCATAATGTTAAACAAAGTACATCAGGCACAAACACCACATCATCTCACGTGTCTGTGGGATCTTAAAAAGTCGAACTCACAGAAGCAGAGAGTGGAACAGTGGCTGGGAGGGGCTGGGGGTGGGAAGATGTGGTCAAAGGATACAGAATTTCAGTGCGGCAGGAGGAGTCAGTTCAAGAGGTCTGCTCCGAATGGTGACTACAGTTTATAACAATGTATTATGCGCTTGAAAATCGCTGAGACAGTAGATTTTAAGTGTTCTCACCACACAAAACGGTGAGTATGCGAGGAAATGCGTATGTTAATTAGCTCGATTTAGCCATCCCACGGTGTATTCATATTTCAAAACACCATGGTGTACAGCATCAATATATACTGTTTTCATTTGTCAATTTAGGAAAATCAATTAGAAGATCTCCTTATAGACTTTGGCACATTTTTCCCCAGTTACCCTTGGGTTCGCAGAGCCACCTGGACTGTACCCAACATTGAAGATGAGACTAAGAGTGGGTGGCTGGTGACCTTGTGATGCCAGGACACAATTGTATCAGTAAGGTTGGCACCGATCGGCTTCTCTCCATAGAGGGGGACGGCTGTGACTATTCATTAGGGACCGTCTGACTTACATCCGTGTAGCTGATGCAGGAGCCCTGTTAGGAAAGTCTATGGGTGGCCTGTTTATAGCAGTTGCTTTTCTTTCCTGGGTCAGCTTCTCACAATAAAATAATTTAAAATGTGGGCTGGCTCGAGATGTTCACCTGGCAGCCTTTTGACACCCGGGGGCAACTTTACCTGTATCTCGTTTGGAGCAGGCTGGGATGTTTGGCTGTCCACAGGGCCAGAGCTGACTTGTTCCCTCCTCTCGAAGCAGCTCACTGCCCCTCTGCGCGGTGGCTCGTCTTGGTCACTTTCCCTCTTCTCGCCTCACTTTTCCATTTTTGGTTTCCTAATAAAAATTGAGCATAGTGCCCCAAGGTAACGGCCTGATGTCTCGAGCCTCCCCCCACCCCCACCCCCCATGTGTACACACCTGGCCTCAGGTTCCAGGTACCGTGGACACTGAGAAACGACGTGTCTGCTTACCGAGGGAGGAGAGTGTGCGTGCGGCACCGGCGCCCCGTGAGGCTCCGTGTGGTCCCAGCTCACCTTCCCCAGGCTGCTCACACCTGGGTGCTCACACCTGCAAGCTTTGAGGAGAGAGACCCTGGAGTCGCAACAGCGTTTCACAAATCTCCCTGCAGACAGCAGGGAGGAGCTGCGTGCAGTGCCAGCCATAGGGTGGATAGGGGGTGCTTCTTGCCGTTTAAGTGACACAGGTGGATAATTATATCATTGTCCTCTTTCCAGTGAATCATGCTCCATTGGAATTCTGGAAATAATTTCCGAAGGCTGCTGTGCTACCACACGAAAGGGTGGCGGGAGGTGTGCACGCCAGCAGTCGGTGCCAGGACTTGGCGCTTCTGCTCTCTGCCAGCCTCGCATTGGGGACGTGCTGAGAGCACCTCATGCCTCTGTCCACTCTGTGGCCACGGGATGGGTCAGCAGGTGGGTGCGAAGGGGCCGCTCTGCGCTGGCCCCCACCCTGCCTCTTCCGGGCTGTTGCCAGGTCCCCTGACCTTTCCCCAGGACAGCTCCCCTGACTGTTGGACCCAGCACAAAATGTCATGTGGGGCCTGGGTCGTCTCAACTCTGCCTCCCCACAAAGGGCAGGAGTGGCCAAGAAGGTCATTTATCCCCCGGGACTGAGAGGAAGGCGCAGCCTCAGTGCACAGGGTTTCGGGCGAACCGCTGAGGGGTGTCAGTCGGCACTCAAGCTTCTCTGTCCCTTTCCTGCAGAAGACACGTGGACCTCCCTCGGCACGTGCCGCTCCCAGAGAGCAGAGAAAGGTGACGCTGGCCGGTGGCGAGCGTTGCCGTGAGGGCGGGTAGCGTACGAAACACACGTCTGTGTCCAAGGATAGCCAGGGGTGTGTTCTGGAAGAAGAGGGGCCACGAGGACACATGCCAGAGTTTATAAAACAGGAAAAGTGATGTTTCCCTTGAGTGTCATTAGTCAAGCAGCCCAGAAGTCTTTAAAGCATGACCTTGATCTGACAACTGAACAGAGCATCTTTCTACTCCCCAGGTGCAAGCAGGCCCCAAGGGGGTACCTTTCTCATAGTCCCCCATCCCCGCGCCCCAGCAGGGAGGGGAGGGGCAGCCCTTGTGTGGGGTGTGCCTGTGTCTTCTCTCTTCTTAGTTAGTTGCCTTTAACCCTCTCTGGGACGTGGCGGCCACGCTCTAGTTGTCCTTGGGAGTTCGAGGACAGCTGGAGGCAGGATATCACCAGGTGTGCTGAGCAGAGACCTGCTAGTCCACCTTGCTGGGTCGCATTTGGGCCACGGGTGGAGGGGAGACACATCCTGGTGTGGCACGTCCCTTCCGTAACTTGGAAGCACCGGCGCTGAAACCCGCTGAACAAACGCCTGATAGCTATTCTCGGATTATTGTCTCTCATTATCTGTCCACAGATGGCACCATGAATCATAACCGAAAGAATTGAAATGTGAGGCGCCAGGATGTAGTTGCTAGGGGATCTGGGCGAGGCGGGTGTACAGTCTGCTAACATGTGCTGGTGGATTTGGGAACAGCAGCCCGGCACGCTTGAGATGAGATTCCCGGTAACAGTGAAGTATCTCCAAGGGACCAAGTTCTGTGTTTAAAAGAAGACATCACTGTTGTGGTCAGTAACATCAGGACCCGAGGATGACCTTGTCACACGAGTAAGCAATACCCAGAAATCAAGCAAAAGGTCATAGCCAGCCAGCACGGAACCGTTGGCGTAACCCAGAGAACGCGTTAGCGCGATCAAGGAATCGGGAGCCGAGATGCGGCGCGTAGTGAGCGAGGGCGTTTCGAACGCGAGTGGCACCTGTAACCCAGAGGATTCCTGATGTTCACAGTGAAGGACTTCGAACAACCGAATTTTCTTCCCTTTCATGTGTATTTTCAGCCTCTCGTGTTTGCTTCCGAGGTAGTTGTATTTCCGAAAGGCCCTTCTGTGTTGGCTTGGGGTTTGCAGCCGTCCCGTGTTCCCACGCATGCTCCCTCACGGCAGGTGAGGTGTCGGTGGGGGCAGTGACCTTCCTTGAGCCCCTGCTGGGGGAGCACCAGGCTGCCGGGAAGCCTGGGAGTTGCTCATTCACCTGGTGGCAGGTGGACTGTGCCTAAAATGGCGACCGAGAGAGTCGGGGAGAATGGGCGCCGCAGGGGCACGCCACGCCGTCAGATCCTCGTGCCTATGGCTCGGCGAGGCCCCGAGCCTGATGTCGGGCAGTGGGCTGTGGGGTGCCACTGAGCGAGTTGTGCCTTCTCTGGGCTTCTAGAAAAAGATGCTGCACAGCCAGTGTCATCGGATGGGGCCCTGTTCACCTGCTCGAAGGGCCCAACGGCCCCAAACAAATCCTTCACTCCCACGCCGTTCTGCTTGCTGTGCCGGTGTAATATGCTAAATCAAAAAGTGGATTAATTTAAGAGCAATAAACATTCACGTTGCTGCTCTGGTGATGACGCCCTGGTGCCAGCCGCTCTTCCTAACGACAAGTGGTAGCGTTACCCGAACAATTAGGAGATTGCTCAGCGAAGACTGAGCGGCACTTTCCGAGTGGGAATGGGAAGAACAGACGTGGCAGAGCCGGCCCGCCAGGTCCCCGGTGCGGCGTCCTCCGTGCCCAATTCCTTCTCCCTGGAAGGGCTGCCTTTTTCGGGTACGTTTCAGCACGAAGTCTGGGGCACGTTTTGGAGCCAACATCTAAACTCAGAATCGTCTCTTTTAGCCCCCAGATCCCAAAGTGGGAACTTGGAGTCTTTGGTTTTTATTTTTAGTGGTTTTAAATTATTTACAAGGATCTTAAAAACCTGTGTAGGAAAACTGCTCCCTCGTCCTCGCCATAATCTTTCCTCTCTTCCCGCCCCCCTTCTCCTTCCTCTGTTTTCTTCTTTCTCCTAAACTTTACCTGCTGGTCACAAGGAACTTAAATCACTGTCCCCAAGCTGTTCCTAATAAAGTAAAATGTCTTTTGATTTTTTTTATTCCTGAAGGTGTTGAAATGCAATTTTATGTTATTTAGTTGTGTGGAATTTAATTCACATACCTCCCATCCGTTTTAGCAGATAGACTCTCCTGGGTGTTTGGTAGGTTCCCTGAGTGGTCCAAGTTAATAATAGGGTCTGTCATTTAGGATGAAGGAAGGAAGAGAAGGAAGACAAATCTCTTTACATAATAAGTTTCTTCTATAGCACTGGGATTAATTATAAGTTCGAAATCTTTCTTTTCTGAAGGACATGACCTTGGCGGGATGTATTTATAAACACGCCAGGAGGTGGCGACGGGGGGGAGGGTTTATTTCCTTTTCTTTTTCTTCACTGGAGAAGAGAGCAAGAAAATAGCTGAATTGAGAACTTGGCTTGGACATCTGCAGTTCGGTTCCCCAAGACTCTGGCATGACAAGACCACAGAACGGAACGAAAAAGGCAGTTTCCACCGGCGTCTCTGTTTTTGTGGGCAAGACAACTTTGGTTCATATCGCAGAAGTTGTTCCCCAACATGACCCCTGAGCGATTTTAATGGCATTGCTGGTTTGGTTTCGTACAGGAGCTGAGCAGACACAATCCCGTACGAACACACAGTTGACGTTTCCTTTTCGTATGTAGTTGTGTGTTACCACACAAGCATGGTTTTAGCTTATATAGTTGGTTATACTTCCTTCACGTCACTGAACAAAGGGAAACGTTTTCTGTGTGAGTGAGATACGCTGGCATTACTGCCATCTTCGTAAACGGACCGCTTCCGCTGCCGTTCTCACTCTTGTCATTGGGGGTGGGAAGTGGTGTTTCTGCGTGAACGACAGTGGCCTTTGTGGGTCTCACGCCCCTCGGCCCCGGGGACGCCGCAGGAGCCCTCACCAGCTTGCCGGCGGCTTCAGTGAAGTCGGTGTCTGCAGTTCTTGGTCCGAGGCTTGGAATCACTGCTTTTTCCAGCTTCTGGGAAAATTGAAATTAATTTTATTTTCATGATAACAGTGATGAGATTTTTTTTTAAAAAAAGGAGACAGAGGCAGATGACACTTAAAACCATTTACTTCACACACACCAGAGTAGCCAAAACTAAGGAGATGGACAACGTCAAATGTCGGTGAGGATGCGGAGCAGCTAGAACTCCCCTCGTACGTCGGCAGCGGGAGCACTAAACAGAACCCCCGCTTGGGAGAGAAGGCAGTTTCTTACAAAGCTTGATATGCATGACTCTACTCACCCAGCTAGTCCACGTCCAGGGAGTTAGCCGAGAGAAAGCAAAAACACACAGCCACAGATGAGCTTGTACGAGAACGTTCAAAGCCGTTTGTTCTCTGTAGCCCAAACTCAAGACAACCCAGGTGTCCAGGTGAATGGCAGGTCCCTGTTGGTCCAGCCACATAGCACGTCACTGCTGAGTGACAGAGAAGCTGCCGATGCCCACGACAGCACGAGCGAATCTCAGAAACACAATGTTCAGCCAAAGAAACCAGACACACAAGAGTATGTAACATGTGATTTCATCGTATGTGACATGCAGCAAACAGATGTGACTAATCTGTGGTGAGAGAGGTCGGGTCATTTGTGGCCCCTGGTTCTTGGTGGGTTGGTGGTAACGTGGTTATGTATGTTCATCAAGACTCATCAAATTATGCCTTTGATGCCCATGCATTTCACTCTGCACATTGACCCAAATTAACACAACACAGAAAGTTAGGGGAAAGAGGCATTTGGAAGACCTGTGAGCATTGGAGGGTGTCTGGGGACGAGAGCTGATCTCCTCATCGTGACACCGTGTGCAGGGGCATGCCCTCCCTTTGCAGATGCTCAGTTGCTTAGAGAGGGAAGCACCACCGTAGGCAGCAAAAATCAACTCGTGCTCACGCGTGTGCACGCACCGAACCACACCAAGCAGCACGGGAACAACTGTACAATCCAGCTGAGAAGGTGCCGATTTTCGTTGCTCTATTCTTGCAGCTTTTGGGGGATGTGTGGAAATTTTTCATAACAAAATCTAGGGGGTGGGAGAAGAAGCAATTTCTGTTTCTGCGTTTCTGTCTGTGACAATCACCTGTGCGAGTGCCTTTCCCGCCCTGCCACCCGGGAACACACCAAGTGAGGGGGGACAGTCTCAAGCCTTCGTGTAGGTCCCAGACGCTTCCAGCCTGGGTGTTTGCTGGGGACTGTAAGTGTTCACTAGGCAGGCAAAGAGATTCCCCACACTTGGGCTAAGCAGGTTGTTATGGGCTACCTTGGGTCCCCCTAAATTCATATAGTGAGGCTCTAGCCCCCAGCACCTCAGAATATGACTGTATTTGGAGACAGGGTCTTTGAAGAGATAATTAAGTTAAAATGAGGCCATTAGTGTGGGCCCTAATCAGATATGACTGATGTCCTTATACGAAGAGGAGATCAGGACACAGCCATGCACAGAGGGACGGCCACATGGGGACACCAGGAGAAGACGCATCTGCAAGCCAAAGAGAGAGGCCTCAGAAGGAACCAACCCGGAGACACCTTGATCTTGGACTTCCAGCCTCCAGGACTGTGAGATGACAAATTTCTGTTTAAGCCACGCTGCCCGCGGTGCTCTGTGATGGCGGCCTCGGCAAACTAACACAGGGAGTGCGATAGTCTCAGCTGTCGTTTCTTTCTTTGGTTACCATCTGGCAGAAAATGGTACTTAATTTTTGCTTCTGAGTCAAATCCCATTATTAATCTCCCTCTTGCCTTTTATTAAGCAGGAAGGGTGTGCTTAAACTGACGTGCCGGAGAATTTTCCGTGGTTAGAGCTACACGAGGCCATGTATACAACACCTGCCTTACCCTAGGCTCTGCAGTCGAATGAACAAGGTCTACCTTTAGGGAACGTGGAAATCCAAGTTACTTGAACTCTCGAAGCCTGTTTTCTAACCTGCAGGACAATTGTCGTAGCAGCTCCACTCCCCAGGCGTGCGGTGAGGACGGAGCCCGACGCCGTACGCAGAGGCGTGCCTGCGTGCACATGTTGACCGAACATGAGCAACCGCCGTCATCATCAGCTCCATCGCTCTCCGCGTTCTCGCAGAGTGGTGAAAGCCAGTCTAGGAACATCTGTAATCCCAGAAATCTCAGCTGCGCACAACAGAGTGGTCGTCTTCCTTCTGCCCCATGACGCAGGAGGACCTTGAAGCCAAGTAGAAAAATATCACCTGCCCTGTAGGTTCACGGCTTTCCAGCCCCAGACTCCCACCAGAGCCACTGCCTTGCAGACTGTTTCTCTGCAAACACTGAAGAACCACTGGCTTTCTATTAAGATTTCTGGGAGCAAACGGCATCCTTCAGCATAAACCATTGCTATTTCAAAGGAGAAATTTACATTTTATTAGCAAATCCATCTGGGAAAGGGAGGATGTTTTTGGTCCACATGAAATAATTACTTCTCATTCTTTTATCTGTTTGTTAAACTTTTATGCAGAATGTTTTTTGAGGTGTTTTATTCCCTTGACTGCCATAAACGTTTCACAGGACAGACAACTGGATAATACTGCCCGGAGGCCTCTTCTACCTAAGAGGGTAGGCACAGAGCTGGCAGGTTTTTACCTGGTCGATGTTTTCACGTCTCCGCTGGAAGCTGAGCTGCTAAAATGCAGGTGGATGGGCTGGGTCGTAGTGTGACTTGGCTTGTTGATTGATCAGAAACTTCTAAACATCGAAGATGGTTTTTCTCCTCAAATACGATCTCCCAACACCAACTGCTAGTTCAACATCCCCCTGTAATTAGGGAGTCAACTTGATGCTGAACACCAGCGTCCCTGGGAGGTCGCTTGCCAGTATCGACGAGTCTTAACCAGGCGGCGTATGTGGTGCAGACTCTGGAGCCCGGGTTCAAGTCCCAGATTGCTGTGTGACCTTTGGGACTTCCACGTGATCCCAAGTCGACCAAACACCTGCTGCTCCTGGCAAAACGTGTCCACGCTGCAGTCATCGTGCAGTTGCAGTTTGGAACTGCAGTGGGATGGAAGGTGCAGCCCCTCCCATCCACACCTGGAGTCTGTTTGCCCCACACCTGGAGTCTGGTCACGTGCTTCGCCAGTAGGTTTTGCCAGAGGTGGTGTTGGTTGCCTCAGGGAGCGTTGCAGCTTCAGATGTCCACGTGGAGCACGAACCTGGGGCCACCGTGTCGGGAAGCCAGTCTGGTCTCCTGGGGGTGGGAGGATGCGTGGAAAAAAACACTTGAGCCCCAGCTGACGGCCAGACCCTCGTGGAGGCCGTGACGCCCCGAGACCCTCCACACAAATGCAGTCACGGGAGTGCACCTAGAGCATGATCCTTAGAATCACACGTCACTTAGTCTTCGGGTGTTTTTTTTTTGCAGTGTTACGTATTTAATTGCTGCACTAGCAGACTGAGTTTACTTTGATTCCTGGTCTGTTAGATTTTATTATGAAGCTGTATTGTATCCAATGTGTTTTGATAAAACATTTATCAAAACTGAGATCTGATCCTTCAACTATCAAGGATAATTAGATAGATTTCCTCCTTTTTCTCTGTTATGTGATGAATTATATTGATCCATTTTCTTGTTCCTGATATCAAATGATGCTGTTGTAAGCCACTAACCAATATTAATTATTTAAATTCTCACAGTAGTCATAGAAGAATCGCACGTGTATCATTACCCTCGGTTACAGAGGAGCAGATGCAGGTACAGAGGGGGCATCGGTTGTCTGTGGTCCCCGTGGCTCCGGCCACCCCACGGTGCTGCCAGAGTGACGGCTGACCACAGCTGGGGGACGCTTTCACTCCTCAGCTATGGGCAGGTGCAGGGGCCTGGACCCGCTTGCCTTTCTGGGGGTCTGGGGGCCATTTGATCCCCAGCCTCTGGGTACCAACAAGTGGAGGCCTTGCCTAGGGCAGTCTCACTTCAACACCAGGGCCCCCTGTCCCCGGGGAAGGCCCGCTGTGTCACCTGGCACAGAGCCACCCACAGGGCAGACTCCCAAGCCCTGGCTGCTTGCTCTGGCTCGGGGCCCATCCCTCAGCACCCCTGGGTCGGCTGTCCCTGGAGGTGTGGGTGGTTGCTTGTGTCACCAAGGGGTTCTCTGTCTAGTCAGCCCCCTCGGGGTTGGCATAAGGTCCTGGAGCAAACCGCAAGGGCCTTCAGGTGACACACGTGGATTTGCAAAGGCTCCTGTCCCCGCTCCGGAGTCTGGCAGAGCCCCAGGGAGCTGTTCTCTCCGGAACCTGCAGAGGCGTCCGCTGCCTCTCCAGACCCCCGGCTTTCGCCTAGAGCTGGGCAGAGACTCCCTTGGAGTTTGTCTGGTGGAGATCGACCTCTGACCTCACTGAGCCCAGTCTCCCGCCCCGCCATGCCTGGAGGATGCTCAAACTTCAAACACCCTTCCCACCTCCCGGGGCTGTGGGTATAGGTCACTTCCTGAGCTGCCCAGGGGTCTGAAACAAGACGCGGTATCTCGGGAAGGAAATGAGAGATGGGAACACAGCGAGCCCTCAGTTTCCCTCACTGGCTCTTCAAGGAGCCACCTTCTCATTATGGCGAAGAGGTGTCAGGACCACAGAGCAGCCTGGGCATAGCTGTCCATTTGGAAAGCACATTTCATTTTGGAAAGAGAAGGATACTTCATTCGGGGCGGGGGAAGTGTTTCCTCCGCACCTGGCTGCAGCCCCCAGGAGGTTGTTCTGGAGTGAGGAGGGGAGAGGCGGCCTCTCCCTTGCTCTGACTCTCAGTGGGGACAGAGCAGGTCACACTGTGGGCATCACAGCGAGGCAGCAGCGTCCCCGGGGTCCTAACCACCCTCCCCAGAGATGCGGGAACTGAGAGGAGTGTCCAAAGGCTACAGGGCAGCTCCCAGGCGTTTTTATCGCTGCAGAAAGTTCACGTGTGTGCGCCGGCACTCCCCTGAGCTGAGCGGGAAGGCGCAGGTCTGTGGGCACCTGCTCTGATCCCAGCGTCACCTCGGGTGGCAGGTGGGGTGGGATGGACATTGTCTTAGTGCTTAGGCTGCTGTAGGAAAATACCACACACCGGGTGGCTTATGAACACCAGACCTTCCCCGTCACAGTTCTGGAGCCTGAGAGTCAAGACCAGGCGGCAGCAGATCCCATGTCTGGGGAGGGTCTGATTCCCGCTCGGCCGTCTTCCCTCTGTTCTCACATGGCAGAAGGGGCAAGGGTCTCTCTGGAGCCTCTCTGAGAAGGACACTGACCCCATTCACGAGGGCTCCACCCTGGTGACATAATCATCTCCCAGAGGTCCTGCCTCGTGACACCCTCGCACTGCGGAGTAGGTTTCGACATGTGAATTTTGGGAGGACACATGTGCAGACTGCAGTGAAGCCCACACGACGCCTTGTTCGGGTGTAGTCGCTGCCTGATCCAGCACGCAAGCTCACGCCTGCAGACTGGCACGTGCTTCAAGGCGGGCCAGACTCGGAGCCAGGTGCTGTGGGGCGTGGCACGTCCTGGAGTTCAGTTAACGGTGGATCGGTGGACGGATGGGTGGGTGGGTGACTTGAGCCCACAGAGGTGTCATCCGGAGTCATCCAGGAAGCTATCTTGTCTTGGAAGGGGCTGCCTGATGTATACAGGAGGCGTCAAATCTTGATCTGCAGAGAGCTTCAGTGGCGACCAACTAGATGGTCCTCCATCCTCCTCCCCTGCCTGCCAGCCAGGTGCTTGTTCCTCCAGATCTTGCCTAGGTCCCAAGTTCCCACGGGGGTCCGCCTGGCCCTGGTCTGCCCCACATCCCCTCCTCCATCCGTGCCAGAGCCGTGCCAGAGCCGTGCCTGAGCGCACCGGGCTGTTCCTCACACGTCCCATGTTGGTCTTTACGCTCCCGAGAGGCTGGGGCACAGCATTTATGCCCCACACTCCCCTCGGGATCCGGGTAGACAGCTCCACCTGCTGCACCCACACAGCCCCCCAACCTCTCAGGTGCCTCCCGGGCAGCTTGGCCCCCTGGGTGCATCCAGCACGGGCCTTTGGCACAAGACTGGGGTCGTTGCCAAGCTCCTGCAGGTGTGGTGCCCTGATCCTCCTCGCTGCTTGTTCGTCGAGGAGTCCGTTCCTGGGCGTGTGGGGCACACCCCACCTCGGGCACTGAGCAATTGCAAGATGCCCCCCAGGCCTCCAGGTCTCCCTGACAGGGCGGTGCAGGTGCTGGGCGCACGGAGGAGCCGTCTGATTCAGCACAAGTGAGGGGATGGGAGGGTGCGCCGGACACGAGGGCCAGGCTGGGGATTTGGGGTGCGCTCTGGAACGGGTCTCCACCTGCTCCGCGTTGAACGTGGGGGTGGGAGGAAGACTTGGTGCTCAGCCGAGCGCAGTGCCTGGGGGGAGGTGCCCGCGGCGTTGCTGTGTCTTCACCATCGTTAGCGGTGCTGTTACTGTGCCCACGCCCGGAACCAGAGGAGACAGAGCCCGCACTCCACCTGCCTTATGCCTCCAAACCCGCAGCCAGACACCGACTGGATGGCACTGAAGTGCCACGTTGAACCTGGTCCCCTGTTCTTGCTTCAGAAGACACCCACCAGGCCTGGGGCCAGCAGTGGCAGAGGGCGGCATGCGGCCGCTCCCTGTGCAGTTAGGACAAGTAAATGCATATTGTTCTCATCTGCATTATAAGCTGAGGTGTTTTGGCCGGAACGGAGCAAGTAGCCTTGCCGCTGCGTGCGTGACCAGGTTTGGGTTCCTAGAGCTTTTCTCTGGAAGCGTAAGCCTGGACTCACTGCCACCTGGTCCACTGTCAAGTTATTTTCTGCAGCTGTCCTGGGTGTGCACTTGCATCCGATTGTACGTTTGTGTGGGGGCTTAGGCGACCTTCACAGTGAGCAGTCTGCTCTTTGTGCAGAAGTTGTCAATAACCACTTTTGCAACAACAGTAATCCCAATAGCAAGCTTTTTTAAAGGCTGACCATGTGCCTGGCACTGCTCTGAACCTTCACACCAAACCCATTTCACAGATGGGAAAACCAAGGCCCATGGATTGAACATAATGCCCGATGTCACATGGTACAAGTCTGGAATTTACACCAGCAGCCTGGCCCAGGGCCTATGCCCTTCATCCCTGTGGCAGCATCCCTCCGTCGGCCTGCCAGGTTCACCTCAGGTGTTCGGCTGGGGCTGACCCATGGGAGTGGGTGAGAGACGCCCTGCCCTTGTGGGCACAGAGGCCTGGCACTGCGACGGGAGCAGCACAACCATCGGGGCCAAGAGAAGGGAGTGTCTGGTCAGCCCGGGCAGCCCGTGGCGTGGGTCGGAGAAGTTTTGCTGAGTCCACGTCGCTTAAGTCTAGTGCTAAAAGCTGAGTCAAAGGCGGGCCGTAGGGGGAGGAGGCGCCTCACGCACCTGCCTGGTCAACTGAAGGTGGCTGGAGGCGGGCCTCTCCCTAAATACCTCCCTCCCACCTCCATGCCCAGCAGAGCAGCAACTCAAGAGACTGCCCCAGTCCTCTGCCTGGCGGTGCTGCCCACACGGCTTTGGGTGGAGGCCGTCTGGCTGCTGAAACCAAGGTGGTCCTGATAACCTCTGAGTTGTCGTCAGGGTCATCTTGTCCCTCTTCTTGAAGACGAGCTCACACTCTCAGCCTCGTAGCTCCATCACCTTCTCCGGTCAGGTCCAGCAGCCCGACAGTCCTTCATCTCCTCTTGCTCCATCCCTGTCAGTTCTAACCGGCTGTGTTCCTGCTTGTCTAATTCCACACACTTGTGGTCCGGTGATACTCCAGCCACACCCTCGGTGTTCATGTTTTGCAACAGGGATAGATTTCTCAGCTGTTCCCATATAGACAGCCTGAGAAATTTCTAAATCTTCAAGTTCCAGTTCCTTTTTGCTTAACAATTCTTTCTTTAATTTGTCTCTTTCCTTTTGCATTTTGCTATAAGCAGTCAGGAAGAGCCAGCTGCTCCCTCAACACTTTGCTTAGAAATCTCCTTGGCTAAATATCCAATTTTATCACTCACAAGGTCTACCTTCCACAAAATACTAGAACACAATTCAGCCGAGCTCTTTGCCACTTTACACCAAGGATCACTTTTGCTCCAGTTTCCGGTAGCACGTTTCTCCATTCCATCTGAGAGCTCACCAGAATCACTCCAGCACTCACGTTTCCAGCATGCACCTCGAAACGCTTCCAGCCTCCGCTCGTCCGTTACCCAGTTCCAAGGCCATTTCCACGTTGTTTGATGTTTGTGGCAGCAGCACCCCACTCCCGGTACTGAAATGTCTATTGGTCAACAATTGATTGTGAGAACTGGCTCACGTGATTGTGGGGCTGGCAAGTCTGGAATCTGCAGGGCAGACTGGAAACTGAGGCAGGAGCTGATGCTGCAGTCTTGAGGACAGATTTCTTCTTCCATAGGAAACCTCCGTTTTTGTTCATAAGGCCTCCAACTGATGGGATAATTCCACATTATCATTTGACGTCAACTCATTGTAGACATGTGTGTTTCTCCAGACTGGCATCGGAATGCCTGGCTCTTTTTTGGGTGTCTACGTGATGGCTCTGAGACCAAGATCTTCCCCTCTGGGGCACGTCAGCCTTGCCCATGTGGTCTCTGGTTCTGGCCTCCCTTTGGGGCCTCCAGGGGCACCTGGCTTCACCTACCTGGCTGTTTCCGCATGTCAAGGGCCATGAGGCTTTCAGTAACAGGTCTGTAGGGCCTGAGTTCGGATAATTTTCTGTAGATGTTGGTTTTGATGCCACCCACTGGGCTGTGCCTACATCTGTGGGAGGAATTTTTTACAGTGAACTGAAATTTAATAAAGAGTTTTAAATGCTTTTTTGAGGTTTCCCCTCTCTCCATTTATGGGGACTGGCTTGTATCTAGTCAGAAAAATGGGGCTCTCAGGTGGTGTGAGACTCAACCAGTTGAGCCCTGTGGGAACACAGGACATGGCCGACGGGGGTTTCCAAGCTCTGGCTTTGCTGAATTCACCACCGCTGTGTAGATAGTTCCTCCCTATGCCTTCTGGATAGAGGCACCCGCTCACATGGGTCCTAGCGCAGTGGTAATCTTACCATCGTGAAATGACCAGGGGCTTTGCGAAAAGCAGGAGTGGTGTTTGGAAAGTGAGAAGGTGAGAGTCAGCAGATGTGCACCTGCCGTTTCAAGAGCTGTGATCGCACTCCTCGTGGTGTGAGGCCTTCAATGATGTAAAGGGACATTAAAAAAAAATCAGTGTTCCGCAGGTGACGCTTAATTTAATATGATTTCCACTTCGCAGGTGGCGATCATCGCAGGCAACTTTGAACTGGCAGAATACATCAAGAACCACAAGGAGACAGACATCGGTGAGTAGGCTTGCTGATCAGCCACAGAAGAATTTGGTTTGGCTAAAGGAGACATTCACCAGCTTTTCAAAATTCTCCTAAGATTGGTTCAGAGCCTGCTTTTAGCAGAACTGAACAGAGAGTATTTTCCATCTCGGTCTTATGTTTTTTCACCTTATAGTAGGGATGGGACTAAGGAAGACCTTGGAAATTAGGCCGTTTGGCATGTGCAGCCTGCTTCTCCAGCTGATGTTCTGATCTCCTCTGACAGCCCCATTTGAAGGTCTTTCCACACTAAGATCATTGACTTAGTGAAGTGGGAAGAGGAACAGGAAATGTTTAATTTATGCCAAGGGTTGGCTCTGGGATTCTCTCTCTGATTTATGTATCTGATTTTCCCAAATCTTGATAAACACTGATAGGTGCCATTATTTGTCCAGACTCGTAGAACGTACGAGCCCAAGAGTGAGCCCTAAAGTGCACGGTGGACTTTGGGTGACGAGGTGGGGTCATGGGTTGTAGCAGCTGCACCAGCACGTGGGGGTGTCGGTGCTGGGAGGCCGTGCATGTTGGTGGCAGAGGGGGTACCGGTCAAGCTCTGTTCCTTCTGCTCAATTTTACTGTGAACTTAAAACTGCTCTAAAAATATGTCTTTTTTTACAAAATCTGAAAAGAAAAGAAATTAGGCAGGGGAACTTGCTAAGCGTCAAGCGATGGATGTAGGCATTGCTCTTTGATTGGAGAATCGTTTATTTGCAGCTAATTTAGATGTGTTCCTTGGAAGAGTCTGTAACATACACGCTTCCATCTAGGCAAGCGCTGGCGACTAAGCGAGGAGGGGGAGAGCCAGCCGCGTCCTCCCCCTTCCCCTCTGGTTGCTTCCGCTTCCCCCCGTGATTGTGCTGACGACCACTCCCCTTTCTAGTACCTCTTGTGCCAACCAGGAGGGCAGTTTCTGGGGTTCGCCTTCCCTCCCGTCGCCCTGCCGTCGGCTGGGCCCAGTCTTGCACCTTGGATGAGCCCGCTGGCCTGTTTCCTCCAGCCCCAGGCTTCCACAGGACCTGCAGCGGGGAGCAGTCCCGTTGGACCAGCAGCGGTGAGCTTTCGAAGATGGCACCATCCCATCCAGGGGGTCCGGGGGGGCCTCCCGGGTGCCTTGAGAAGCAGCCACATGGCATCTGCCTTTTACTGACTGTGCCCCCCCACCCTGTTTTTGGCATCGGGGAGCAAGCAAAACCACGTTTGGCTGGCTGTCACGTCTCCACCATGTCGAATGTGTGCCTCGCATCGAGTCTGGCTGGCATCTGCCCTGCCTGAGTGAATTGCACAAGTTCACGGGGCCAGATGCTTTGCTTGCACCATCGAGCACCCGTGCTGAGCACTGGGGCCTCCAGGAGGCCGGGCCCGATGCTGACACGCGGTCCCTCCTGTGAGCCAGGGCAAGTCACTTAATTGCTCTGAGATCCAGGGTGGCACCACGGCTGCATTAGCACCTCCGTGAGCGCATTAGCGAGATTGATGAGTTAGAGCCTGCAAAGTCATTTAGAAAACGAACTGAGCTCTTGGAATGCAAGAGACTGTCTTCCTCCCTCCTCCCTAATACCTGAGAGCGCTGCGATAGCTTTGGTTTGAGGTTTGCTGTGACAGGAGTGGGACTGTCTTAAGCAGAGGCACACAGTAGAGAAGGGAGAGGACTGAGCCTCAGGGTGGGTCCTACCCACGGCTGCAGGGGACAGTGTCCCGGATGCAGAGCCCCTTCCGCCCCACAGAGACGTCTGCAGTGGATACGAGCTTTGGGCTGCCCTCAGGCTGCTTGTAACGCGCTCACCTTGACCGGGAGCTGCGCAGCCAAGAGGGAGGTGTGAGGTGTCGTCTTTATCCTACTCTCTGGATGCAGCCGAGAGAGATCTGGGGCTGCTACCCCCCGCCCCTAAGCCGCACCCTTCACAGTCACAGCCCCCCCGCCTGCCACGGATGCAGGGACCAGCCACTGAACTCTCCACCTCAAAAGCAGGGCACCTCACCTTCCCTTGAAGCCCTGAGTGAATTTTAAAACCCAGCCTGGGGAGATGTATTGTCATTTCAGTTTTGAGATATGATTATTATCTTCCCTATCTGTGGTGCAAGCACCTCTTCACAAACAAAAATTGTTTTATTATTAATAATAAAAGTAATACCCATTTTAGGGGGTGAATACATTTTAATTACCACTCACCCATTCTGAGCAATTATGTATTTAAGTTATAAACAGCATCCCTATTAAGAGAAGGGGCACCTACGGCAGGCTCGTGTGGCTGCCGTGCCGCACGGTGTGAGGATTGAGGTTTGAGGTCTCTCGCTCCTGTACGTTTGCAAACCGCTCTGGTCTGCAGTGAAGACACAGGACTGGCGTCTGTAATCAGTGATGCAGGAAGCCCATGTCCACTGTTACTGGTTTTTGGGCTTTCCCAGGACCCCAAATGGAAAGGAAAGAAAATCTGCACTTTCTCATGGGGTTTCTTCTGCATCTCCACAGAAGGAAAAAAAAAAAAGAACTCTTCTGTTATCTAAGTTGTCTAAGGATTTGTGATCATGAACTAGCACACTGGTGTCAGTGCAAACCGTGCCTTCCGAATCAACTTTGTTGACCATTTCCCAGAAAGAGAGAGAGACTGAGGGCGTGAAGGCCGAGAGTCCCCTGCGGACCCAGACACCTCTCGGTGTGTCGCTCGATTGAAGCACGGCACATAATTGTAAGGTCCTGATTCAGCTAAACCCCTTGGTTTGAACCCACTTGACTCTTCCCTATCCTGTGGCCACCCCACTTTGCACCTCCCCTCTTTACTGGAGAGGCCAGGTGTCGAGTGTGTGGTGGGCACGGTCCCCTGGCGCGTGCGTTTGCCTGCCTGGATCGTGGTAGCTCCTGCGTGCGAGTCTGTGCCCGCGGTCTAAGGAAGCTGCTCTACTTCTGGGTGAACGGATAACCACGGTGAAAACAGCTAGCGCTTGCTGAGTGCTGTGGGCCCGGAATCTTGTGTACCTGTCCAGGTGCAGCTGTCGTCCCCATGTTACAGAGGAAGAAACTGAGAAGTGACGTGGCACTTGGGGCCTTTGGGTTTGAGGGGCAAATGGTGGATTGTGGAGGTGACTCCAGGAAGTACCATGGGGGCAGGGGGACGTAGCAGGGGCTGGGCAGGACACTTGCAGAGGATTTTTAACGAGCAGTTGATTCCTCGGGCCTCTGAGGCGCGGGCCCTCTGGGAGGCTGCAGAGAGCCTTGGCGTTGCGAAGCAGTTCATGTGTTTCCCACCGGTTTCGGTTCCTGGTCAGTTCCAGCCTGCTCCGTGCACGCTCCTTCCAGGGTCCAGAGAAGAGCCGTGTCAGGGATTACAGGTGTCTGCGGGGCGAGCAGTGCACACTGACGGGAACAGTGAGCACCCAGGGGACACTGGAAGGGCATTGATGGCGTCTTATATTCAGGACTTCTAAACCCACATGCTAGAGTGGTTGGATGAGCCAGGTTTCAAACCCGAGTCCATCTGACTCTGGAGTACTTACCTCGGTGAAGCCGAGAAGAGCCTTCTGCTACGCACAGAAGCTGCAGGCATCAGTGTGGGCTGGGACGAGGCAGGCTCGGGGTGTGCACACAGGCTGGTGGTCCTGGAACCAGGGCTAGATCGGTGGGTGGAAGGAAGAGGAGGCTTCTCGGCCACAGACCACCGACAGGATGGGTCCCTGCCACAGGTAGAAGGGTCTCTCCGCTCTGCTTCCTCATCCAGCCTCCATCACTCTGGGGTCACCAGGGCTAAGCCCTTCCCTGCTCTGGGCCAGCTCCCTAGATGTGCGCAGAGGGGAAGGGACAGAGCTGGAGGAAGGTGTCCCAGCAGCAGCACTGGGCCACGCCTGGTGCCTGCAGAGAGGTGGTCTGAGAATCGGTGGTTGGAGGCCTGCGGTGCGGCCCCACCGCTGTGCAGGCAGCTCACGGTGGCCTCTCCCAGTTGCTCATCTTCCACCTGAGAGAGAAGTCGCGTTTTAGGCAGAACCGGTCCTGGCCTCCCCCGTCTTCACCCCGGTCTCACCTGCACGACCAGTTATTTTCCCTGCAACTCCTGGATTCTTCAACTTTCACATTCATTTGTAACATTTCAGAGAGAAACGTCTTCCTTGACCCTTATCACCTGCTAAGAAATATTCACCAGGCGCCGGGGACGCTCCTTCCCAGGGTGCCGTCTGCAAAGTCAGGGTCACCCAGGAGGCCTCGCAGATGGGAGGCGCAGCTTGGCACACTGCCCTGGGCAGGAGGGACAGAGAGAGGGAGGAGGGCGATGAGCTTTCGGGGCTGTTGCGTCACCTCCGTGGGGGGTCACAAAAGGAAAGAATTCTGACCTTGGAGGCTGCCATCCCAGAACTCCAGCAGAACTGGCCCTGGTACCTTCCAGCTGAGAGAGGAATCCATACATCCTAAGGAAAGCAGTCTGCCTTGTGCTACTGGAGGGGCATCCTTTCTCCTTTCGGTGGGCAGAAGGCCATGCTGTACTTGAACCTCCTTCAGTACCAGGTCCGGAAGATGCCTGGACTCCCGCCAGCTCCTCCACCCACCCAGGCACCACCTTCTGGGGACAGCTTTCCACGAGCGCCTTCTCCCCTGCAGCCCACGTGCTGTACTGGGGATTTGGAAGCACATCTCTGGCCTCTGGAAGGGGATGACCACGGAGCACAATTGCCCTCCCTCCCCCCCAGATCTGGAAGTGGTGTGGAAAGAATTGCAGGCCTTGCGCAGCCTTCTGAGTTGGAGCGAGCTAATCAGTTGCTGTTTAGTAAGAGGATGGCACATGCCTGTTAGGAAAATAGACTCTTCCACACACTTTGTCTCTCTGCCTGTTGCAAACCCCCCTTCCCTTATGTCTGGCCCCCGCTTATCCAGCTATTTCTTCGTCCCCCACCCCCAGCGAGGCTTGCGTTGCTGGCAGTCGATCCCCCAGACAGATCCTGAGAGCCACTCCTTCCTGTTTCTGACCCTGACTCTGCCCTTGACTCGCCTGCATCAAGCCTCCGAGGCTCCCCAGCGCCCAGCAGTGCGTGTGAGGTTTGGGGTGCATCTGAGTCCCCAGGAAGCTGGTGGAGAATGCAGATGCCCAGCGCCACCCCCGGAGTCTGGCTCAGTAGGTCTGGGGGGCCCCCGGACTTACCGTTTCACATCCCTCCCGTGGGTGTGATGCTGGACGTCCAAGCCCCTGCTCCACCTTTGCGTTTTCCTGCTCACCCGCGTCTCCCGCGGGCCCGCTTGGGACCTAAGGACGGGCCACCTGCTCATTTCCTGGGGCTGCCGTAACTAATGACCTCCAGCTGGGTGGCTTAAAACAACCGGCACTTATTGTCTCCTGGTTCTGAAAGGCAGAAGCCCAAAATTAAGGTGTTGGTGGGTTGGTTCCTTCCTGAGACTCTAGGGAGGGTCCTTCCTTGCCTCTCTCGGGCTTCTGGTGGTGGCTGGCAGTCCTTGGTGTCCTCTGGGTTGTAGACACATCACCCCAGCCTCCGCCCGTCTTCACGTGGCCGTCCACTCTCTGGGTCTGTGTCTCAAGGCTCCTGCCCCTTTCTGTTAAAGGACACCAGTGTTCAGATTTAGAGCCACCCTAAACCCAGGATGATCCCATCCTAGGATCCTTCCCTGATCACATCTGCAAAGACCCTGTTTCCAAATAAGGTCACAGTCACAGGTAGTGGGGGTTCGGATGTGGGCACATCTTTTTGGGGTCCCCATTCAGCCCACGGAAGGGCACTCACATTGCTTTACAGCTGTCTGTCTCTCCAGGCTGTCACCCCCTCATGGTAGGCGCTGACTCGGACTTCCCCTTAGCGCCTTGTGTGTCGTGGTCCTCAGTAAAACGTGTGTGGGGTGAACGGCTCCTCCCCGGCCGGTGTTCCCACTCCAGGGCCAGATCCCGCCCCGCCATGCCTGTCTTCTTGACGTAAACCTGCCTCCTTGGTCCCCGATCTTGGGTGCGGGGGTAGAGCACTTACCAGCAGGTCCATTGTGGGGTTGAACACGTTTGCCGCGGGGCAACGTTCTTTCCCTCTTGAGCGTTTTCAGAGTCCTGGGGAAGCAGAGCTCACTAGGACACGGGCCAGGAGGCATTTGGAAGCTGTGGGTTGCGTTGGACGTGGTGTCGTCTATCCTTACACCAGATATTTCTGGGGCTATGTTCGATTGAGGGGCCACTCCGCTTTCTGTTTCTAGTTTCTGTGGCTTGGCTTCCTCCACCCGGTATTCTCTGTGGCCTTTGCAGATGCTGCGCTAATCGTCACAGTCAGGGCTCATCTTTTGTCTGTTCCTGGCCCCTCGGCTGGTGGCGAGTGATATGCCGGATGGTCACCGGAGGACTTCAGCTTGTTCTCCAGGTGCCACTTGTCTGTTACCGTCAGCCTGAGGAATCATGTTGCGTCTCGATGATCTTCGGCAAGGCTGGACTTCTGAGCGCCATCGTAGCTTAGGAGAAACGTGGATAAATAGGGACCCGTCCCCCAAACCCGAGCTCTTGCTCCCGTGTCAGGACAAACCCTCGTGCTCATGAGCACAGTTCTGTTTATCACACATTTAGTGGAGCTGGGACCGTTTGGAGAACCCAGCCTCAGCGTCAGGATTCTGAACTCAGAGGAGACAGAGGTAAGACCTTCGCCTGTGTCAGGTTGGGTCGCGTTTCTGAGTGTAGATACGACGGAAGGATCTCCGAATTCCACGCCGAGGGTGGGTGTGGGGTCGACTTAGATGCTTCAAAGTGAGTAAGTTAAAATACTGAACATTTTTTCCTGACTTTGCAAATACAGCCTAATCAGTGGGTTGTTTTTCTTTAAAAAGTCCCTTTAAAAGATCGAATAGCCTCCGCTGCTGAGAGAGGGAGCCTTTATTTTCCAAACACAGAAGAAATCAGTGCCAGGAAATAAGCGCACTTAGGATGCGCGGATGAGGCTTTGGGGGACAAGACGGTAAACGTGCCGAAACACAGCAGCGTGATTGATGGGCACGCTGAGGTCTGTAGAATCCAGAAATGGATCTGGAATGCCGCGTGGGCACATCTCTATGTCTTTAAAGGGGAGATTTCATCTTGTCGCAAAACACTCTGTTCACAATCCGGCCAGCGTGTATGTTGCTGCTGTCTGCTGCTTTTTATGCCCCCTTCCTCTTTAAAAAATTAAATGTGACCTCCATTTGGTTATTTTATTTGCCAGCTCGAAGAAAGTGATGGTTTAAAAGCGCCCATGAATAGCAAAGTTAATCCCTGCTTGTTGCCATCCGGTGTTTAGCTGTGGCTGAGTAAATGAGCCCAGCAGGTTTCAGAGGCTTTTGCTATAGAGCATTTACAATGGCTCCTATAGGACGGAGATCCCCAAAATCAAGACTGTTGGGGAGCTGGAGAGCTCGCGTCCGAAATAGTCATGCAGATATTAAGCATGTTGCCAGCTGATAAGCTTTGGACTGGGATAACCTATTTTTCACAATCTTTGTTATTTTTGTTTTTGCCTGGCTTTGTGGGGAGATGCACTGTCAGATGGATTAAATGACATGGGTTGTTCTTCTTCAACCGAACAAGGTTTGTTTTCGTACCTCTTGTCCTTCCGCAGCTATGGAGAGAGAAGCAAGCGTTTGTTTTTTAAGATGAAGCACACTGAGCTGATGTGTGAGTTTGGGTGCCTGATTAGCCGACGAAGGAAGGCTTGGATACTGTTGCTAGGTGTCAGGACCGGGTGCCTGTGTAATTATGCGTTAGTTATGTATAGATGATGGATAGAGGGTGGTGTTTTCAAACAGATTTCTTAATGTAATATTTTGGGTATGTGTGTGCATATGTGTATTTCTGTGTGAGAATGTAAAATTCAGGCTGGTTTTGAGCGATGATTCTTTTAAAAATATACCTGTTTGGTAGATACCACCTGCTGTGAAATAAAATAGATCCGATTAGAAAGATTTCAGTTTACCTGGCATTTTGACTGTGAAATGTGCTACTGAGAAGGAAACGTAGGTGACGATGTTAAGTAAACACAGTGTCCTTTGTGTTTGCAAGTAGGAACAGCAGATGCTGAGGAAAAGCCCCAAATTCTAATCTGCTTCATTTAATTAGATTGGATGGACTGGGGTCCCCGTGGTTGGGTCCCTCTTTGTGAGCATTAAGAGGAAACCCTCCCAGGGAAAGTCGGGATAGCATTTTGCCTTGAATTCTGTAGAAATCACACAGCTATTGACCATAGGACATTTTCAAAACAATTTGCTAAAAGGAGGAGGACATCAGCCCGAACAGATACAGCAGTTCCTAAGCAGCTATGAGCAACCGGCCGCCACCGTGACCTGTCACTGGGGCTGACTGTTCTTGTCTCGTCCCCTTTGCGGGACGGAGCGAGCTGCGTGAGGATGTGTGTGTGTCCGGTCTGTGTGTGTGCGGGGCTGATGCCGCTCCCCGGGCTGGTGGTTTTTATCCGACGTGGCCCGCTCTGTTGTTCTGTGTGCCGTTCTGGGGTCCTGATCGGTCTCTGTGTTGTGTCTGCCAAAGGGATTGGTCACATGCGTGTTGCTGTGGTTCTACTCCCCCCACCCACCTGTTTCCCTGTGCACAGCTGTCTAGAAGTTTGTTCCGAATTATAGAGTGTAGCTGTCATGCCAGGACGTGACCAGGGTGACTGCCTCTTTGCGAGTGTGTTAGGCTGGGAGTGTGTTTTTGTATGTGGCCGACTTCCAGCACTGATGCCTGGGCGAGTGTCCACTTGGGGGACCCGCCGTCCTGTGTGGTGTGTGGCCTGTCCCGACTGCTGTGTACACACAGTTTTGTCCGGACAGCACGAGGCCTTGGCCTCCTGTCCAACCTGAGTCTCCGTGTGCTTTGTCTTCGTGGCCACGTTCTGTCCACGTTCTCTCCCGTGCCTGCCAGGCAGCCCCTGTGCTCCCTCAGGCTCGCCACACGGCTGTCACCCCTTCAGCCGCAGACACTGCTGCAGGAGGGCAGGGCCGGTGCCGTGCCGTGTCTGTCTGTGGTGCTCCTCATGGGGTCCCTGGCCACGCGGCCTCCACACAGTAGACACGCGTGGCTGCTGTAAAGCGTGTCCTGAGGCAGATTTCCCACCAGGTGCACACAGATCGGCGCCTTTCTGGCCTCTGGGTTAAACTCTTCCCCAGCCCCAAGCCTCTGCTGGCTCTTTGCTCCCCAGTCTTGGGCAGCTTGGGCCCTGGGGAAGAGCCTACCCACTGCATGCCCTGCGAGGGGCAGAAGCTCCGGAGACACTCTATTGTCCCCCCAGCCCAGGCATCACCTCCCCCCCACCTTGCATTCTCTGCACAGTTCTCTTCAACGAAGAGACACCCTTGTCCGCCGGTTCCCAACCACATCAGACCCCAGGGCCTTTTACAGCAAATACTGGGTAACATATCCATCATCCTCAAGTGAAACTCTTAGCTAACGTAACCTAACATACACATGTAATTTTATTTAAAAACCGACAAAAACATCCTCACTGTGTTACTTGGGGAGGACTGGACAGTGCCCATGGTCTGTGCTGCAGAGGGAGGGTGGACCCCAGCCTGAGGGCTGTCCCCCCAGACGCGACCACCATCAGGCCTAGAGCTCCTCATGCAGCTGAGACGCTCGGCTCTCGGTGGCGGGATTTCCCGAAATGGTCAACGCCTCTTAGTAAAGTTCTGAACCAAATGAAACATACGTTTTCTTTCATTTACGTGTTGGGTCACATTCCTGGGAAATTCAGGGGATTTTAAAGCTGCACAAAGGTATGCCGTGTTTAGTGTCAGATGGGGAGGCTGTGCAGTCAGATAAAGAGGTTTTGCATCTGCCCTGATGTCTGGTGGGTCATTCAGAATCGGTATGGGTCTGTCCCATGCGTCGCTGGACACCAAGCGCGCCTGGCCCTGCCTGCCACATGTGAGAAGCTCCCCCCAACCACACTTACCATAACAGCCCCAGAGCCACCGCTAACCGCTGGCGATGCTGCCTGTAACCCTTTGTTTTCTCTCTGCCATCTTTACTTCCTGGGCCCTCGCTCCTGCCTGCCCCTCCCTCGGCCTCAGAAAAGCCCTCTCTGCCCACCCGCCCCAGCTGGAGCAAGGTCCTGCCGCTGCTTGCTGTCTACCTGGAGCGGTTTCCTCTAACTTCCCCTCGCTCCTGCAATGCTCACGTCTGCAGCTCTGTCCTCCTGCAGGGTCAGGCGGGCTGCTCGGCCTCCCCTGCTCCCTGGACGCAGGGCCAGCCTGGGTGCATGGCAAAGAGCTGGCCGTTCCCATGGACATGGGAACCACCACCTCTCAGTGAGGCTCCGGGGGCGGCCGTCCTCCTCTGACACCACCACGCTCACGCACAGCACCGACTGCCCCAGACTCTTGACTGATTTTACCGGCAAGTTTTGGGTTCTGCCCGACCTGGCCCACACCTGCCTCTGCTCAGACTAGCCCAGCTGCCCCCTCAGGTCCCGTCTCAGAGCCTCTTGCAAGGAGAGGAACGCTGGGCTGCTTCTGCCAGGGCCTTTTCGCTGGGCCGTCTTCCCAAGGAAAACCAGCTTCCCTGCAGCTCGGAGATGCACGTCGAATCCCTCGCTTGCAGCTGTGGGCCTGAGTCCCGGCTCCCGTCACAGGCACTGGTGGCCTCCTGCCTGCCCTCCCTGCTGCAGCCGCCCTCCCACCGCCCTCCCCTGAGCTCACCTATCCTGGAGGTGCTTGTGGGTGGGCCAGGCCGGCACAGCCACGGGCTCTTCTCCCCCACCCTCCTCCTCCTCCTCTTCCTCCTCCTCCTCCTCCTCTTCCTCTTTATCCCCCCTCCCTCTCCCCTCCCCCATGTCACTTGTCCCACCAGCCAGCAGTGCTCCAGTGACCTGTCCCTTAACTCACGTTCTCACTGCGTCCCTCTGGGTGGCTGGAGGGGGGTTCACTTTGAGGTTTTTCAAACTTCTCTCCAGCAACGGCGCCCATCTTGCACGTGAACTAAGTGTGTTTTCACGGTAGACAGGGTCTGCTGAAGTCTACGGAGACCTGGGTCCCGGCACTCTGTGCTCACCCGTCCCTGTAACCCCAGCCCCGGGGAGAAAGGCTGCTGGCACCCCCTGGGAAGAGAATAGGCCAAGCTCCCTGGACATCAGCCACCGTTTAGACATCTGTGTCCATCCCGTCCCCGCCCCCGTCTTCATGGTGGAAGCTGCAGACTGAATCTCGAGGTGTTTTCAGAAGTCCTTGTCTTCTGGCGGTTAACAGTTGGTGACCCCAGGGAGCCACTGGGAATGTGAAGGGAACCCCCCAGGTTGGTCCTGTGACTCACAGTCCCGGCCGGAAACCCCCTTGGAGGTTCTGCACCTGGCCTGAGCATGGGCGGTGGCCCCGGAAGCTTTGTCTTAGCAGGATGCCTGTCACTGGGGGGGCAGGTGGGACCCCAGCCTGGGCTGGCCCCCTTGTCCTGTGGACAGAAGTTTGTGATTCAAAGGGACAGGAGCTCTCGTGAGGCCACACAGTCTGGTGGGACCAGACACCGTGTCTTCCCAGCCCCAGCCCAGAGCCCTCCGTCCCCCAGCATAGAGAGCACTCCAGGAGGTGGGGAGAGGACAAAACCCAGACGAGCAAATCGGCCACTCCGTCCCTGGAGGCACGCACCCCGGCCACGCCGAGAACCCTGTGTCTGCTTCCAGGTGACTTGAGTGGAAGCCTCGGAGCCTCCTGGTTCCTGAGCGGCTCCCACATACCTGTCCAGCCCTCTCCTTCCCCGACCCCTTCCAGGCGGCCCACGGCAGGGGCCGTCCCCGTCCACGCTGTGTGCTCTGTTCAAGCTGTCCCTTTTCTCCGTGCTCCTCTGCCTGTGTCCCCGGACTCCTCCCAGCTGGCCACAGCCCTTGCCCTGGCGGGGACGCCTGGTCCACAGCACCCCCTTTCTGCATCCCGAGCGGGCTTATCCCGTAGAAATCAGGGTACGCAGCTTATCCCCGGGCTAGATGGGGTTCCGCAGGCCAGGCTCTGGTCCCTCGCCATCGCAGCAGCCACAGCACGTAGCTCCTGGGCTCTGTGTGGGACAGTCACACAGCAAATAATTCCTCTGTGAGCAACAGCAGATGGGATATCGGCGCTGCAGTTCGGTGGGCGGCAGCTTTACAAACATCTGGCTGCCCTTGAAAGCTGGCGAGTTCCTTTGTCATCCCTGGGAGAGTGCTGAGATCCCTGTGGTCTCTACTCTGTCCTGACCCCTCACCTGTGACCTTCCCTTGCGGTGTCCCCAACTTCCCAGGCCTGGCCCTGGGAGCAGCTGCAGAACCCAGACGAGGCCCCGACAGGACCAGTGCCAGGAGAGAGGTCCCTCCCTTGGTGCCGCAAGGACCCATCGGCCTTCAGCAAGCCTGTGGAGCCCTGCGTGACCTCTGGGAAAAGGCCCCTGACCCCGGAATTTTTGGACTTTCTTGCATCAAGCCACTTGCAGTGTTTGTGCTGGAGTCAGGAAATAGTGAAAGAAATCCGAATTTTTGTTAACACGCAAAGGCAGCCAGGCAGTGGAGCAGGAGAGGAAGCATTAGACCAAGCTCCAGGAGGACGGAGGCTCGAATCCAGAATTCTCTCGGTGACCGTGGACCAGCCGCAGCATCCCTCGGGGCCTCGGCGGCCACTGCAGGCAACAGCATCTCTCTGTCCCCTCCCTGCACCTGGGCTTCTCTCTAGGTCAGAGCTGAGCCCAAAGTCAAACAGAGAATTGAGTCCTTTCTGGAAGCTCTTTTTGGAATTTCAGGTATTTGAGCCTCATCAAATTGGAAGAATATGCGTGGTAAAATTAAATTGAACGGAGAAAAGGTTTCTAATTCTGGTCCTAATAAGCATAAGTGGAAAGACTTCACGAGGCTTGAGTCAGGGAAGGGAGGATCTGTGCACGAGTGCACCTAAGCGGTGCCGGTTTTAGCCGAGCCAGAGGGACGGCGCGAGCAGCTAATGGAGCGGCAGCAGCTGTTAGAAAAGAAGCAGAAGAGAGAATAATCACCCCGTCCTGGCTCGTGGGGTGCCGGGTCTCAGGTTCGCAGCGGGTCCCAGTGCAAGACAGAGACATCAGTGTGAACTCGTCTTTGAGGCCACTGCCACATGGGCCACGGAGGCCACCAAGGTGGGGCAGCTGCAGGAGAGGATAATAAGTAACTCCCGGAAATGTCTTCCTTCCCCTGCTCCAGACCCTTGGCATGTCCCTCGGGGACCCCTGAGGGACAGCCGGAAAAGTGACATGGCCTGTGGGTGCAGAGAGTTTGGCTGGAGCTGGAGGGGAGGGTGGGACCCTGGAACCGGGACCCTTCTCTTACGTCATTCAGTCAGCATTTGTGGACAGAGCTCTCAGGAGCCAGAGGAAAGGAAGCTGCTCTCCTCTGGTAGCCCCCCAGAGAGAGCTGGGCAGAGGGAAGCCCACCTCTCCCGGCAAACTCACGGACTCATTGACCAGGCAGGGGCACGCTCCACTCCTCCGCCGTCCCGACCACCCTCGACAGAGGCTGTCATGGGATGCCCGCGAGTTTGGTGGGTTGGGTCCAGACGTGTCATGCAGTCCGTGGGGATCCTGGGTTCCTGTGTGCTGAAATGAGGGCGTGACCCCCACCCCACTGATGCAGCAAATTGTCCCAGACAGCATCCTGGGGCAGGAGGCTCGCATAGGACGCCCGTACCTTTGCTCCGAGTGTCCCGCTCACATTTGGAGGGGGGTTTGGGTTGTGTTGAGAGGCATGGCCCAGTGTCGGGACTTCGTCAGAGTCCATGCAGGGACCCACTTTCAGAATGACTTGATCATCCGGCCCCCGATTCCCAGTTCTCCGTGAAGATCTGTCTGTGTTCCAGCTAAGCGAGAGGCAGCTGCGTGTCCACTGCTGTATGAAACTTGGTAAAGCGCTGCCTTGCGTTTCACGTGCGTCGCAGGCGCGGCGGCCACCTCCAGCACCGTCGTCAGCACAGTGCGGTTCAGCCCAGGCCAGCGTTCCTTCCTCCTGCCCCTGGTGTCCAGCAGCCCAGCTCCCCAGAGCTGCTGAGTCTTTCTCAGAAAAATCGACCAATTCTCCTGCTCTGTTTTCTCCACTAGACTCCAGGCACCATGCGAGAGGGCAGGGCTGTGTCTACTCCATTCACCAGCACCCACCCAGTGTAGTGCCTGGTACGTAGTAGGCACTGGACAAATTCTTGTTAAATAAGTTGCCAACTTTTCAGACCCGTTCTTTCCTGGTACAGGAGAGAAAACTCCTCTTTTCTCTATAGTAGATGTTCCCAGAACGTATCCATCTCTCCGTTTCTGAACTTGACTTCCCTCTGGCTGGCTCCACCCTGGGCGAGCCCCTGACTCGTTGCTGCTCTGATCGGAGCATCGGGATTTCATCAGGTGACAGGGCTTTCGATCAGCCCATCCCTGAGCCAGTCACAGTGGCCAAAGGTGTTCATTTTCTTCCCGCTCTACCAGACCCCTAGGAGGGTCCTAGGAGTCTCAGAAGTGCACAAGACCTGGAAAAGCAAAGAAGGGGAAATAGTACAGCAGGGAACGGCAGAGCTCTGCCGAAGCCGGGGGTAAGGGCAGGGAACTGGGATCCTTCCCTTAAATCACGGTCACTTCATTCACGTCCAGGCCAGTGGCCAGTTCTAGCCACGTGGTCGTCCTGCAGCCAGCAGGCAGAGAGGGTGTTGTGCAGAACAGAAGGTCAGGAGACCAGCGCTGGCAACACGGTAGGTGGTTACTATAGACATTGTCTCGGGAAGCCTGGTGACTTACGCCAGATCACACGGGCACCGGCCCGCGGTGAGGGCTCACGCCCAGGTCTCCCGGCCCTGACCCTGGTGGGTGCCCAGCAGCCCCCCTCCTTGCTGTTGGAGCTCTCAAGCCAGAGGAAGACAAAAACTTTGTGTCAATGTACTCTAAAAAGGAAAACAAAATTTAAGAACACCATGTGTTGTTCCTTTTGGTATGAATTACCAGTATTCTTCTGTGTGCTCAGAAGAGGAATAAAAATATCAATGAGGAAGAAGTTTGACAAAATTATATGGCTGGAGCAGGGAGTAATATTTACTCACATCTTAATGGGCCGTGTCTGTGTTCCAGTTATTAGGGTCTCACTGGACCTGGGTCCCTTCCGGAATTGCCCCCGACCTGCTGGTGAGGACCTCTGTCAGCCAGCACTCAGATGGGCCGGGCTCAGAGGTGGACTCTGGGGAAGGACATTGGGGTGGCCACCAGGAGAGGGTGCCTTGCCTCAAATGCCAGCTCCTTCAGCTGGAATTCCACCTGTGTCACTCAGAGTTGCGGTCCCCAACCCTCAGGCTGCGGATCAGTGTCTGCGCATGGCTTGCTAGGAACCTGGCTGCACAGCAGGAGGTGAGCGGGGAGTGGGGGTGGGGCGAGCCAGCAAAGCTTCATCTGTATTTACAGCCACTCCCCATTGCTCGCATCACCGCCTGAGCCCCACCTCCTGTCGATCAGCGGCAGCATTAGATTCTCATAGGAGCTCGAACCCCTCTGTAAACTGCGCATGCGAGGGATCTAGGTTGCTGTCCTTATGAGAATCTAATGCCTGGTGATCTGAGGGGGAGCTGAGGCAGTGATGCTAGTGCTAGGAACCAGCTGCAAATACAGATTATCATCAGCAGAGAGGTCTGACTACACAATCAATGTAATGCGCTTGAGTCGTCCTGAAACCATCCCCCACTCTGGTTCATGGAAAAATTGTCTTCCATCAGACCGGTCCCTGGTGCCAAAAAGGTTGGGGACAACTGGTTCAGAGCATTTCCAGAGACCCTACTGTGTGCTCAGAGCAGCCGTCTGTTCCTTTGGGGAGTTTCCTTACTCTCTCTCTAAAATTGCACAATCCCCGACAGGCACTGTCGCCTGCTGTAACCTGCGTCAGTAAAACATTCCCTCTGAACCTCGGCTTCCCTGTTTATGAACAAACACACCGGATTAGCGCTTCCATTGTGTGTCAAAGGCAGAGCTGTGCCGAGGGCAAGTGGACGGAGCTGTCTGCCCAGGTGCGGAAGATAAGAAGACACCTTGTCTGTAGAGAGTTCCGAGCAACAATAAAACCAGCCACGTAGCCACTTCCTTTTTATAACCGTCACACCCCCACTTCTGTACATGCCCAGTAACAAAATTCTCCTCTCAGTTGTGGTCTAAGTTCTAAGCAATTGCTACAGTTGCTCTTGAGTTTTAATAACTTAGCCGTCAACTTCAGATTAGCACGGTTTTATAACTCATCCTTTAGCTGGAGAACTCCGCTTCAGGTTGTGTGGTGGCCCTCAGGCGCAGGTGGACTCGGCTACCGCCGTTCGGTGCAGGAGTTGAGTCCACAAGCTCCGGAATGGCTGGGCTGGCTTTTCCGCAGTTCTGGTCTCCACCCTGCCATTTTCGGCATCCCTGCCATCAACAGTAGATCGGAGGCGAATGTGAATGCTCAGTGGCCAGAAAGACAAAGCGAGATTGTGTCTCCTCAACGCTATCGTTCTAGGTGGCCACTTGGAGTTTGCATTTGTGTTTAAAATTTAAAACATTGGCCAATGCGAACTGCAAGGTGGAACGAATTTTTTTAGTCAATGCAATTCTTACATGAACTATTGAATTTGGATAATACCTTTAAAATCAACATCCATTCTTTGAAAATGATTTGTTTTAAAACACATGGATCAAGGAAATGATGGTTATTACATGAATATTTTTTGAAAATGATTTTGCTATACAGAAGAGGGGTTGTTGGACCCGGTCTGCTCTGGGTGTCAGCCACGCCGGTTCTACCTGGGGTTGGAAACATGGTCACGAATGTGAAGTGCTTGGCAGTACAGGTGGGCATTCAGTAAACAGCAGGTGCGATATACATGTACTGTACACGTGTGTTCTTTGGTCCGTTCAAAAGCATGCTTTGTGCTGGAGCCTGCCCCACCCTGCTCCACACTGTGCCACCCCCGGTCACCCACGTTCCTGTCTCTGACCACCCATGGGCTGTGTCGAGGACCCTTTGCCCAGCTATCTGCATGGCTGCTGGTGACAGGTGGCCAGCGCTGGGAACAAAGGCTATTTGGTGTCCTGTTTGCATCACCAATTAGCGTCCTAATCCCCTGAGATAGTCACAAAAAGTTTTTCGTGAACTGGCAAAGAATTTGGCAAAACGGGGAAGCAGAGGGCGGCTGTGAGCAAGGGGTTCTGGCTGCGCAGAGTGAAGAGGCTGGGTTGGGTGGTCGCTGTGGGCGCTGCCCTCTGTCATGATCCTTGCCGTGACCCTGAGGAAGAGAAACATCCCAGATGAGACTGCAGAGCATCCCTCTGGTGAAATAGTATCAGTAGGGCCTCCTGCCTGCACTGAGCCATTGGGGGAAGGGCCAGGGCTCCTGCCACTTGCGGCCTCATCTCCGCCATTTCTGACTTTCTATTTTGCTTCTTAAAAGTGTCTCAGGCCGTTGCGTCCCCTTGTCTCGTGGACCAACATGATTCCTAGGAGCCGGATGCATCTCGGCCTCGCGAGCGCCGCCCTCTCTCTTCCTGCACACAGGTTGTGTCAGAGGACATTAACGCTTTCCGGGCAAATGGTATCAAATCCATTTGAAAGGCAAAACTCATTGTTTAGTGTCTCAGAATAGCCTCTGCATTCTGGGATGCTGTGGTTGCCATGGCAATGGTTCTTTGTTTTAGGGAACCACAAACATTATCCTGTAAACTGCCAGGGTGGAAACTGCAGGGTTCCCCTTCCTCGGGGGCCGCCAGCCAGTGAGGCAAGGGCACCAGGATGGACGCGGCAATCGTTTCCACTCCTCCCTTTGTGTTGGCACCTGGAACTGTCCCCAACCTTTCTCATGTTTTGTGGGGGATGTGAGCAGGCGGTGGGATGTGTTCCCCCTGCCCTGCGAAACTGGGTTCTTTGGGGCGTCACAGGCTCCCTGCCTCCCAGCAAGCTCTGCCATGCTCGAGCATGACCCCAGATGGCAGCACCAGGCAAAGGAGCCTCCACGACTCTTCAGACAGCAAAGGGTGAAAACCGTTGCACATCAATTTTCAGTTGGCCAACAGACCGCAGGTGTCCCGGGCACAGAGGAGACAAACCAACGTTGGAATGAATGTGGCCCACGGACAAATCTCCCCTTCCACGTGGCTCTGGGACCCCGTGTGCCCCTGAGTGTGGTGTGTGGAGGGCCCCTCGTTCTGGGGGTCTCTCTTCCTTCCTTCCAGCTGCTTTCACGTTTCCACCCTCCGTGGCCACCATGAGCTTCCGGAGAAGGAGCCTGTTCCTCCCGCCCCACCAAGCCTCCACCTCAAAGCCTGTCCCACTTAGCTTTCCTCTTTGTGCACGACTTGTTACTTCCTCGTTCACTGTGTGTCCTGTCTCCTCTGCACACTTTAAGCTGGGAAGTCTGTCTTCACCCCCTGGTCCCACACCTCGAGCGCGCATAGGCGCTGAGCATCCACCAACGTGACGGCCGTCAGACAGACGCAGGATCCACAACCCTTTATCCGCAAAGAAATCTGAAAAGTGAAAGCTTTTCCATAACTCATTGGCAGTCAGGCTTGACCTGAACTGCTTTGAGGCTATTTATAGTTTTTATTTATCCTACTCCGTGTGATTATTCATCCATCCCCTGCAGAACTCCTCCTGTGATTGGCGGTGGGACGCGGCCCAGACCCGCCGGCAGTGTGACGTAATAGGCAGCATATGCCCCATGTTATTGTCACAAAAGCAGGCAGCGTGCACACACCAAGACACCTCTGGCCGGGCGGTTTGCAGGGATGGCGCCATGGCTCTGTATTTGTTGAATGAACAACAGAGTTCTTAATCCAAAAATAATCCTGGGTCTACCTTGTAAGTAGTTCAAAGGCTTCTTTCAAGATGGTGTTGTCATGGAGGATGGGATGCATCTTGCTTTAAATATTAATAGAAATCGTATTTGGAAATCTCAGATGTCTTCAAAGAATCTCTCAGTCAAGTTCAAACAGGGACTCTGCCTCTTTCCCAGCTGCCCGGCCCCACCCCGACGTGACTACAGTCTGCCGCGGAGGCTGCGGGGCCCCGTGAGCGCCAGGTGTGTCCGGCCATGCTTGTCTTTCAGCGTGAACTCCTGGGTTTCTCTCTGTCGGGGATGTGGTTGTAGTTATTTGTCTCAACCTTGGTTTCTTTTCTTTCCCTTCCTGGCTTGTTCAGCAAACATGTTGGGGAATCCACGGGGTCCCAGGCACAGCCCCTCCCTCCAGGGCCCTCGGGTTCCCTGGGAGACAGATGTGGCCTCGACACATGGAAGGTGCCCAGGACAGGCTGTGCAACTCCTCTCAGCAGGCAGGGTGGCCCCCAGGTCCAACTGCTGCCCCTCGCTCTGCCCCCTGTCCCCTCCACATCCCCCTCTGCTCCCCTGGCGCCTGTGACCCTCTGCTGGCAGCTGGTAGCATCCTCCCTGTGACCTCCGCTCGGAGCCTCCAAGCTTCAGACTTACCTTCTGCAGGACTCACCCACCCAGCCAGCCCCGACCCCTCAGTCTCAGGGTACCGTCTGTTATGGGATGAATTGTGTATCCCCAAAATTCACAGGTTGAAATGTAACCCCCAGAACCTCAGAATGTGACATTATTTGGAGATGGGGTCTTTACAGAAGTAATCAAGTTAGAATGAGGTCATTAGGGTGGGCCCTAATCCCATAGGACTGGTGTCCCTGGAAAAAGGGGAAGTTTGGATACAGATGCACTCAGGGAAGACCCCAGGCAGAGACGAAGGCAGAGATCAGGGTGACGCTTCTGCAAGCCAAGGAAAGCCAAGGATCACTGCAAACCACAGGAGCTAGGAGAGGAGCCTGGAGCAGATTCTCCCTCACAGCCTGGAAGGACACCAGCCTCCAGAACTGTGAGACGATGCATCTCTGTTGTTTAAGGCGCACAGGCCGTGGCAGTGACAGCCCTAGCATCTCTCCTGGCTGGTGGGCCCTCCGTCCTGGGCGATCCATCTGAGCGCGGCACAGGAACCAGACCCATGACCTTCCTCGATCTTTCCTGGCCCTCACCTATACCTTCCGCAGCAATTCGGGACCAGACCCTTCCATTTTCCCTCTAAGTATTTCCTGAAGCTGCCCTCCCTCCGCCGTGGCTCTCGTCTCCGCTCGCCTGGACCGCGTGCCACAGAGGGCGCCGGTTTCACCCCGGCTTTGTCTCCCTTGACTCCGAGGAGCAGAGCACACTGCTGCCTGAGCGCCCTCCAGTACTCAGACTCTGCTGTTGCCCTCGCCCTAAAAACCCTCCCAGGGTGTCCCGGGCGCCCTTTCCGCGTCAGGACACCACCCGAGCCCAGCGAGACCCCGTCTGCATCTCACTGGGCCCACCTGCAACTCCGCAGCAGCCCAATGTCCAGTTAAGGCCCGTTCGTGGTCCTGGGTGGGGATGGATTGAGGGGGACACTGTTGGCTTTCGGGGCGGTTTCCTGAGCGTGTGAGGAGGCGGAGCCTGGGGAGCTTTAGGCAGAGGGAGGGCGCACAAATAACTCGCAGTAAGATGCTGTGCACTGACCCGGCGGTGACTGGGCCGCCAGCACAGCTGTAAGTGCCGTGACAGTTCTGGTCTGTCTTCCAACAACACCACGGCAGACCCCCCTGTCTGGGAGAGGACGTCACACAGCGGTCACTGAGCCCAGGAAGCCTGACCTGAGGGTGGCCCTTCCTGGTAGTCAGTTTTCTAGCCTCGGACACCGTCAGGAGCGCCACACCCCAAGCCTGGCCCGGGGCGCTGATGTCTGGGGCACTTTGCCCTGAGACAGGAGCGGGGCCAGGAACACTGATCATCCCGGCCTGGGGCATGTGGAACTGCGTCAGTCCCGGCAGGTTCAATAACGTGCAGATCAGCATGTCCCCTTCGTTCTCTGGCCTGAGGACAAAGGACACTGTGGATACCTGCTGCTCTGGAGGACTCTGGGACGGGCTGTCGGGTTCTTTGGTGTGTCCGTCCGCCCAGCCTGCCATGACAGAGCAGCACAGATGGGCGGCTTCAACGACAAACGATTATTGTCTCCAGGCCTGGAGGCTGGAGTCCGAGATCCAGGTGTCACAGGGCTGGCTCCTCCCAAGGCCTCGCTCCTTGGCTTGCGAACAGCCGACTTCTCCCCGCGTCCTCACAAGGTCGTCCCCCTGTGTGTGTCTGTGTCCTAATCTCCTCTTCCGGTCAATACGCCAGTCATATGGGATTAGGGCCACCTCAACGGCCTCATTGTAACTTAATCCCCTCTTTAAAGGCCCTGTCTCCAAACGCAGTCATGTGCTGAATTCCCGGGGGGTTAGGGCCTCAACACATGCATTTGGGGAGAGGACACGGCCCCTCACACCCAGTGCCCGCCCGGACGCGGCCTCTGCCTGTGGGATGCTCTTAGGCAGCGTTCCCTGGACCGTGGCATCCTAGGTGAGAACCAGGCAGCCCTGCAGGAGAGAACTGCCATGGACAAGAAGGAGGCGCAAGGTTCCCGAGGCCCCCTGCTCCAGAGCCCTGGCCTGAAGGGGACGACTGAGGACTGGCAGTGGCAGCTCCTGTGACCGTGCTTCCGTGTGGGCAAGGCCCTGGGCTGTCTCCTCTGGCTGTGATGACCAATTGTGTCAGGTGTGGACAGAGCCCAGCTCAACACACAGGCTACAGCCTCCACAGCCCATCTTCTAGGTTTGCATCTTGACTCTGTTCTTCATGGGCTGTGTGACTTTGAACAAGTTACTTAACCTCTCTGTGCCATAGTTGCCTCCTCTGTGTCATGGGATAAATCACAGCCAATAACCTCACATAGTTCAGGTGAATTGCCTGGTCTGGCTTACAGCAATGGTGGTTATCATAGTGTTATCCCCATTTTGCAGATGGCGAAACTGAGGCCAAGGAGTTGATGTAACTTGGCCTGGCTTCTCATAGAAGGTGCAGGATGTGATCCCAGCTTTGTCTGGGAGCAGCTCACAGAGCCCCAGGTCTATGGGCAGGTGTCTGTACATCCATCCCAGCTCCCCTCCTGACCCTGAGCGGCCTCTGTTTCCCAGTGAGCCACCGCGCTTCCGAGCAGGCGCGTTCCGGGCCAGGCTGTCGGGACTGAGGGAGTGGGAGTCTCCATCCTATTTGTGTTTTCAATTACGCCGTCAAATGCTAAGGAGTTTAGACACTTCCTGCCAGCGCAGCCCCTGGTGACAGGCATGCGCTATTTGCATAATGAGCATGGGCGGCCCCGCTGGAAATTCCACCAAACTGTTTGCCCAGAATTGACACCGATCAATTTAGAGGCAGCAGCCGTCGGCGATGGAATTAAGTGGTGGCAAATACACCGTCAGTGCATGAACCGGACGAAGGCAAACAGCCCGAAGACGGGCGGGTGGGGAGCGGGCTCCACCTGTGCAGGAGGGCGGGGAGCCGTGGACCTGCAGCGGCCGTGCTCGCCGCTGACATGCTTCCCTGGAGGCCTCACAGAGAAGCACAGGCCACAAAGGTCAGAGCAGTAGAATATTGTCACAGAGTAATGACTCCGTGCTGCTGGGTAAATGTTAAAGCTTTTATTGGGGTGAGACGCGGCGTCTGCCTGGCCCTGGGTTAGCGGGTGATGAATACAAATCTACAGGGCTGTTCTCCAAAGGCAGCGTGGCCGCATGTCCTCGTGAGTCATGGGCCAGTGGCCTGGGGAGGCGTTCACGGCCGGAGGTAGCATGACCCTGAGTGCAGACCAGGGATGAGTGGCCCTGGCTCGCCCTGTCCCCGCCCCTCGGCCTCAGCGGCCTGTGCTGTGCTGCCCAGCAGGCGGACACGGCCACTCATTGTCCGCGTGTGCTCCTGCCTGTTGTCCTCTGTGGGCGGGATCCTGGCCCCTGACCCCTCCCAGAGAGTTGAGCCTCTGGCGGCCCCCTCGTTGGCAACCTCCGTCTGTTCTGGGTTCATTCAAGGACTTGGGTGAGACAGTCCTCTCACCCGCACCCGCTCCGTGCCCCCTGCCTGGATGGGAAACATGCGAACTTAGGACCAGCACATTTGTGTTCTAGAACTTGGGAGAACCCGAGTGGGGAACCCCTCCCCTGAGAGACCTCCCTCTCTTTTCTGAACACAACTGGTCTGATTCGGATCCCTCTGGGCAGCAGGCTCCTGGTCCCCTCTGTGCTGTCCAGGGAGGTGTCTGTAACAGTCTTCGCTTGGCGCCTGGCTTTCTGAGTGTCATCCCGGGTCCTGTGTCTGCTGGGGTGGCCCCGGTGAGGGGGCGGAGGAAACACTGGGGGCCCGTTGATACGCCCTCTCCTCCTGCCTACCGAGAGATGTCCTCAGGGCCAGCGAGGGCCTGGCCAGTGTCCCCGCTGTGTCCAGAAACACATGAGGAGGGCGGCCGCCTCTAGGGAGCCACTTAGGGAAATGTTTCCGTGGAGAAGGGCCCCTCCAGCCCTCGAGAGCTGACAGACTGGCTTTTGGAGCACAAGTCCCCAGGTTGCAGGCTTCTCTGCATCACAAGAGCAAACATGACCTTCACCCTGGAAGCGATTCTCTGGGAACAGGGAGAAGGTGTGAAGGCTGCCTGGCTGGGACTGTGGCCCCACGGAGGAAGGAACGTAGAGAGAGGATTTCCCAGGGAACAAGGGCGTGGGGTGGCGGCTAATGGGAATAGCAGGTGCCAGGCCTCGCCCGTTCTCTCTCCCACTGGTCGGGAACTGCCCGCCCTGGCTGGGACCTAACTAGGGCTTCGTTCTCTTTTCACATGGGGACGCTGTATGCCCCTGTGTGCAGAAACTCTGTGGTGTCGAGCTGCGTCCGGTAACAGGTGAAAATTGCTGGGTAGACACAGGAAAACTCCAGCAAAAATGGACCCTTAGAGGTCAGTGTCCCGCTTTTGGCCCGTTTGTGTCTGCCCCCTTTCATGAACGGGTAAGAAAAGTCTTTCCTGCTGAGATAGGACTTTCGATCTCTTCCTTACTCCGTCAATTGCTGTCCTCGGATCCCAAGTGCAAACACCGAGAACCTTTGGTGCTAGAAGTACTGACACCGCAGCAAATTGCAATTTGGACTTTCCGGGAGATCAACACAGAAGAACACATGGAAGCTTTCCTCGTAGCCAAATGTTACATCCCGAATGTTTCTTGGTCTTATCTGCTCTGTTCGTACTTGGGCGGCACCTTGTTCTCCCTGTGGCGGCCACAGATCCTAATTACCCAGGTGTGGCTCTTCTTTTACCATCTCTCTCAGAAATGGAGCCAGGTTCCTGCCTTCCCATCTCCTCGTGTCTTGGTCCCTCCAAAACCATTTCTCTCCCTGCCCCCTGCCATTTGGTGCCAAAGGGAGCAGTGGGATGTGGCCCTTGGGTTTTATTTACTGTGCTCTGCCTTCCGACAGCAGGGAGCCACTCGGGGGTGCCACCTGGGGCTGGCGCCCGAGTCCTGCAAGCAGTGTGCAGACCCGAGCAGGCTGTTCCCTTGTGGTGTGTGGGTGAAAGCTAGTCCAGAGCACAGAGACCACCCCAGGTCTTTCTGACAGAGGGGTTCAGCACAGAGAATTCAGGACTCATGTGCTGGCCAGGCCCTGGGAACAGGCAGGCGCCCCTCGCTGAGAAACTGCGGCAAGCAGGGGAAAGGGGAGGGGAGGGGCAGGGACCTGCAGGACCTGGGGGTGAAGCAGCTGTTGTGCTCCTCGGGGAGCCGTGCCAGGGGCTGGGACTGCCAGGGAGGGGCCTCGCCACCCATCAAAGCCAAGTATTTTACCTGGCAGTTGGCAGTTGTCACACGAGGGTGGAACCTCGGGCATCTTCTGCCACGCGGCATGCTCGGGCAGAGCCGCACCTGGTACGGGACAGGTGCTTGTTTCTGCTGAACGAATGAAGGTGTGAACCTGAGGCTTCTTTGGAGAGACAGGGTCTGGTTCAACGCTGGGGGAAAACAACCGTTCCCGTCCGGCTGCAGCAGAAGGCGGGTGCCAGCCAGCGCCTCCCGTGGCCCTCGCTGAGGGGTTCAGGGGTGATTTTGGAGATGAGTGACTTCTGCCTCACCCTCCGCTGCTGAGCCAGCCTGGCCACCCCTCCACAGGCACCTCCCTCAGGTGGGTAATTGGGGAGCGAGCGAGGTGGCCGCAACCTGCCACGTGCTGGGCTGCAGAAGCTCCGTGTCGCAGGGTCCTTGCATCCACTGACTTCCGCACTGTCTCAGAGCGACCACCTGCGTTCACTGACTCTCAAACGAATTCCGTCCCCAGGTCCATTGTATTCTTTCCTGTGTCCCTTCAGAATAGTATTTGTGCTCGTGTGCTCTAGATTCTCTGTCGGGCTAAATTTAGACATCACCTAGTTCCGTAGCATCTTTTCTTTCCTCTGTAGCGGCCTGTCCGGTGAGAAAAGTCGAGTGCCCGTGAGCTGGACCCTAGGCGCGGATTCCCGCCCTGGTGCCCGTAATGGGGTTGCAGGTCTCGCTCGAATCCTTTCACAGGCATCCCGGGGACCGCTCGAGCCCACTCTTTGGGGGGTGCCACCCTGGGGTCTGGAAGGGAGGTGGTCCTGGTCCACCCAGCCCACTGTGCCAGAGCACCACAGACAGGCAGCTTAGAAACAGCAGGAATTTATTCCCACAGTTCTGGAGGCTGGAAGTCAGACCAGGGTGCCAGGCAACTCTCAGGATGTCTTTTATAGGGGTACTTATCCATTCAAGAGGGTTTCGTGAAACCTCACGACCTAATCACCTCCCAAAGGCCCCCCCCTTGTAAAACCATCACATTTGGGGTTAGGATTTCAACACGTGACTTGGGGGAGGCGGCCCAAACATTTGGTCCAGTGTGAGGGTAGAGACTGTGCCCCAGTGAGGCCAGTTTTACGCGGAGACTCCCCCAGGCCACGGGGTGGTCTCTCCTGGGATGCTTCTCACTGGGGCTCAGTTTCCCCTCTGACCATGAGGGACCTGGGCTGACACCTGGCTGGAGCCACCACAACTTAATGTGGGAAGTTACTGAGCACCCGGGCCCTGTTCTGAGCTCAGCAAGCACAGACTAGATCACCCATCTGAAGCCAGATTTTTCTGAAACTTCTGTTGCTTCTTCTCCTTCAGTCTTTTACCCTGGACACTTCCATCTCCCTCATTTTTCCTCCCCCTTTCCTTTCTCACTTCGCCCTTCCAATTTCAAAATATGCAAATAGAGTCCCAGTGGAGTTGCTGTGGCAACGGAAGCTGGGTTTCACTTTCCAAACGATGAGCCCCACGCAAGCACCTCTTCCCTTGGCCTTCCTGGTGACCGGAGCTCAAGGATGAGCGTGGACACGGGGGTGTCGTCTGGGACCGCACAGTCCATCCTTGCCCTCGGCAGGTGCCCACATGCAGGTACCCAGGGGCCGGGACAGGTGATGCCCCTGGTCCCTTGTTTCAGTTTGCTAGGGCTGCGGTAACAAAGCACCATGAACCAGGTGGCTTGAAATGGCAGAAATTCATTCTCTCACAGTCCGAGATCAAGTGTTGTCAGGGTTGGTTCCCTCCAAGGCCTCTGTCCCTGCTCGTGGACAGCCGTCTCCATCCTCACACGGCAGCCTCCCCGTCTGTCCACATCTCCTCCTCTCAGAACAGTCATGTTGGATCAGCGCCCACCGAATGATTCCGCCTTAACTCAATGGCCTCTGTGAAGATTCCATCTCCAAATAAGGTCACCTTCTGAGGTCCTGGGGTTAGGACTCTAACATATGAACGGGCGGGGGGCACAGTTCAACCCTAACCCTCCTGATAGTCGGTACCAAGAGGCCGAAATGGGGTACCTGGTGCCTCTTCTTGTGGCTCCAGCCCAGAACATCCAGGTGGTGTCTGAAAGGGGACACCAGGGCAGGCCAGAGCCGTATTTCCACCAGCCTGAGTTATTCTAGACTCTGAATTGTACCTTTATTGGGATGAGGATTTGCCGTGAGCGCAGGTGGATGAGCCCTAGACATGGGGAAACCCCCGGGAGCCTGTGTCTTCCACCTTGAAGCCATGCTGGGGGTTCACGGGTGTCCCAGGGGAGTGAGCAGAGGACACTCAGGGCTCAGCCAGACGTGGCCGGCATTGGACTGAGGCCAAGCTGCGTTGGGTGGCATGGGGGAGCCTGGGCATCCGGCACACGTGACATCAACTCAGGGTCAGGTGCTCAGATCAGCTGGGACAGGGACAGGGACTTGACCAGCAGCGTGGGCAGAGTTGATGGGGAGAGGCGTCCGTCACGGAGCCTGTCTCACTGGGCGGCAGAACCCAGGCCACTCCCTGGGACCGGAGGCCTCTCTCACCTACTGTCTGGCCCCCAAATTCTTTCTGTCTTGTTTGTCCCTGGAATGTGACAGCATTCAGGGTTCTACCCAGGTTTGAAAAGCGCCACTCAAACCCTGTCTAAGGTAGATGCTTCCTGGTCCTTGAATCCTACCAGCGGCCTCTGCGCCTCTCCCCAGCTCTCGCCTGTTTAGCCACGTCCACCTGAGCCCCTGTGTGCTGAGACGAGGCGGCTCGTCTCACGCTGAGGCCGAGGGCCTGAGCCAGGCGGTTTAGCAAAGGCAGCTCCATGTCTATGTCTCCCAGACTCTTACCTCCAATTCACCGGGCTCTAGACTCTGCGTCCAGCTGCCCAAGTGATCTTTCCTGCAGGAGCCCCAAAGGCCTCCTCTAATGCGGCGTGTCCAAAACCAAACTCCTCCCCACCCCGAAGCACGTGGATTTCTGTTTCTCCGTGATCCACCCAGTGCCCCAGGCTAGCACCGCAGTGGTTCCCTTTCTGTTACCCCTGTTCAGCCGTCATCCTGTCCCGTCCTGTCTCCAACTCCAGAACCCAGCTAGCACATCCCACTTCTCTCCATTTCCGCTGTCTCTACCCAGACCTGCATCTGTCAACCCGTGCACAGGCTACACGGACTAGTGCAGTAGCCACGCAGCTGGGCTCTTTGTCTCCACTCCTTCCGTCCACAACCCGGGCTCCACCCCAGCAGCGGGAGGAGGGATCTTTCAACAAAGAACATAAATCATATTGTGCCACACACACCCCTCCCCGTTAAATCACTTCACTGCAGTGGCTTTAGTATCCGCTCCAGACTCCTCCTGGCCTGGGATGCCCTGTGTGACCGCCTCCTTCCAGGTCTTCGCCTGATCTTGTGCCCCTGTCCCCTGCTGTCTGCATTTCAGCTGCACCTGTGCCCCTTCTGCTCCTGGGCCACCCTGTCCAGAGTGGGCTGTCACTGTTCCTTGTGGTCACAGCTCTCTGTTGGTCCTGTGGTTCTCCCCCGGGTTGGATCATCCATTTGTTCCTGTGCTTGCTTCTAATCTGGCTCTGAGGTCCCCGAGGCCAGAGGTTGTGCTTGGCTTGTCCCTCCTGCAGCCTCCAGCCCCGGCACACTGTGGCACTTGGCACAGTCTGTGGATGGACGGATGGCCGTGTAGCTGCCACTTGCGGACCTCTTTGGCCCTGGGTCTGATCCAGGATCATCAGGGAGCGTAGACCCTACAGCCTGCAGAGGGATGGGGTGCTGTGTTCGCACCCGGCGGGAGGATTCAAAGAAACGCTTAGGGCGGCAGAGCTAACTGGCTTGGACAAGAGGCCCGCCCAGTGCTGTGAAGTCTGGGATGGGCATTTGCACAAGTTTTTTTTTTTAATACTAATTTTAGTGTAAAAAGCCTACTTTCTGTGAAACGAGACTTTTGATGAAGATTTTGATTGAAAGCATGTTTTGACGCAAGTTCAGGTACAGGTCGGGCTGGGAATTTTTTCTGCCAGAGCACGCAATTATTCAGAGCTTGTGTTTCAGTGCCGTACGGTGTAGGGAAACACACACATTTTCATCCTGATACACTTTCGAGCGTCAGAGCCGTTCCCGCCCTTGTTTTGTGGTGTTTTAAAAGCGTTAGTCCTTCACAACCCATCTTAGGGGAACAGGGTGGAGGAGCACAGCCATTAGCAGGTTTGAGACATTTATTTTCAATTGGAGGCAGAGGCGTAACGGCAGGGCTTACGGTTAGACGTGACACTGCGACCGCGGGTTGAAGCCCGCAGGGAGGCGGCGGGATTTGCTGGCCTGGGGCCTGATTAAAAGCCTGGCAGGAGTTGCCACCTTGACTTGCGGGGCTCACGAGTCAGCGCTGCCCCTGCACAGCGACAGTAACACCTGCCGTGTGGCCAGCGGGGGCCGAGGGACGGATATCCTTCCCGGGGTCCCGGGAAGAGAGCATCGCCTGGGCTGCACACGGCTCCCGAGGAGGGGGAGCTGGGGAAGGAGCTGACAGTGCGACTCGTGCCCATTTTCCCCGTGGCGTCCACCTCTCCCCTCGAGGGCGGAAGCTCCCTGGGGCTGGTTTTGTGCATGGCTTTGCCCCACGTGCCTGGCCACCGTGGGCACTCTCCAGCACCCGCTGCGTGAATGAAGGAGAGGATGAAGGGATGGAGGGAGGGAAGGAGGATGGGGAGGAGGGCAGAGCAGGGCTGGGATGGAGGGCTGGGTGGGAGGAGGCACTGTCGCTGACTCAGCTGCTCACACGGCTCCCGCCCGAGGCTGCGCTGAGGACAGGAGAGGAGCCAGGAGAACCCTGTCTGGGGAGCATCCCCGCCTGGGTGTGCCCACGGACACGCACGCACACACGCAACACGCCCCCGTGTAGACCACACGCCCACGTCACACGTACACTACACAAACATGCACACGCACCACACACTACACACCCATACCGCACGCACGCTGCACGCCCCACTCGTGAGCACACCACGCACGCACACCATAGGTGCTGCTTTGTGGCTGTGGGCTGAAGTAAGCAGCCACTGTCCTGATGCCTGTGCCGTGCACGTCTTTCTCAAACCATAAGTGCCTGCTTTCACGTCCATTCTACACTTTTTGTGACAGGAGAGGTCAAAGGGCAAGTATTCTTCTGTTTTTTGGAGGGACCAGTGAAGGCAAACATATTTGCCATTTGTCTTGGTTCCTTCTCCCAGTTGGTAGAAAAGCAAAACCTTGGGTCCTAATCCGTGGGGACCTGGCGCTGTCCCCCTCCGGGTGGGGACACGGGCCTGGACAGGTGAAATGCACATGCTGGTGGTCTGATTCTCACCCCCTTGTTCCCCTGCCTTCCACGGACCACATCCAGCTTCAAAATGCCCTGGTGTGGGGCTCACCTGCATGAACCCATCACGTTTGTGGCTGGTGGGAGAAGTGTGCGTGGCACATCCGATGACAACAGCATGGCCGTTATGGGTTAGAGGGCCCGTGAGGGGACAGTCAGGCTGATGTGCATCTGGGGGTGCCGAGTACAGAGCTGAGAAAATCCCCCGACTCAAGGAGCTCAGTCCATGGGCGCATGGGGCTGGCAAGGAAGCGGCTTGACCAGGTGTGCTGGGGCCACGGACCCTGGAGGCTGCGCTCGGCTCGTCTGCGCGGAGAGGCTCTCAAGAGGAAGGGACTCCTGACCATGTGACGGGAGCAAGGCATGGGGCAGATGGGGCAGGTGGACAGGGGGACGTTTGCTTGCAGGGAGGGACAGCGGCAGGGGTCCCTGGAGGACACGTGAGGATGGGTGCTGAGCTTAGGTGACGTGAGTTGCTGCAGAGCTGAATCAGGAAGTCATTGACGTCCCATCGGCCAGCCCCGACTGTGAGCTGGGCTCAGGAGCTTGGTTCCTGATCTTTGCTCCGGAGCCCTGCGGTCTGTCCTTGTGTTTGGCCTGATGGGAGGAGAGGGCTCAGTGCATCTCCCCGACTCTCCTGAGCACTGGCCTCGAGGGTGGGTTCCGGTCTGGGCTGACAGGCTTCCCGGGCTTGCTGACTCACTTCCTGGAGGCCAAGCCAGCTTCAGGGGCAGGGATGTGACCCTGTTTTGCCACTTGCTGGCTGTGCGTCTTAAGTCAAGGAGTTAAGTTTCTGAACTTCTCTGAAGAGACTTCTTTGACCCTGTGTTGGGGGTGATAGTGTCTGTCCATCTACCCATCCTGTCTTCCATCCACTTGTCTGCTTACCCGTCTGTCCATCCACCCACCCACCTACCCACCCACCCACCTTCCCATCCATCCATCCACTCGCCCACCTGTCCATCTATTCATCCATCAATCTGTCCATCTGTCCATCCATCTACCCACCCACCTACCCACCCATTTATCCATCTACTTTCCCATCTATCCATCCATCCACTCGCCCACCTGTCCATCTGTTCATCCATCCATCTGTCCATCCATCCACCCACCCATCTATCCACCTGTGTATTCATCCACTCACCCACATACCCACCTATCCATCTGTTTGTCCGTCCGTCCGTCCATCCATCCACCCACCCACCTCCCATCCATCTAGCCATCCACTCACCCACCTGTCCATCTATTCATCCATCCATCTGTCCATCCACCTACCCACCCATCTACCCATCTATGCATCCATCCACTCGCCCGCCTACCCACTTATCCATCCATCCATCTATCCACCCACCCGTCCATTCATCCAGAGCAGCTATGTGCTAAGCTTTTCTGGACTGTGTGCTCAGCACTAGCACTACAGTGGAGAAAGGACAGCAAGAGTCTAGGGCGGTAGACTAACTCACCAATAAAAAAAACTGCTCAGGAAAGCCTTTCCGGGGGGGTGGCATTTGGGCTGAAGGCTGTGCCGTGGGAGGAATCACCGTGTAAAAATGTGTGGACGGCACGATCCTGAAAATGCTGCTGCTGAGACCCTGTGTCGGGAGAGAACTTGCTTGGGATCTCCCAGGCACTAGGGGTGCCCAGGTTGGGGTTGGGGGTGCCTAGTCCAGGAGAAGAGGTGGGAAAGTTAGGCTGGAGGCAGCTGGGTCCCCTGAGTCTCATGGTCCTAAATTGGGGTCTGGGTTCTTTTTCTAAACCTGGTGAAGAGCCTTTGAGAGGTCTTAGCAAAGAGGTTGCCATGATTTACATTTCTGAGAAGAATCCTTTGACTGCTGCAAAATGAAGGAAGCAGGGGGTCATGTTGAGAGGCTGCTGCCACGTCCACGGGAGATGCAGCCACGGACATGAAGATGGTGGGCCGTGGCCGGGTTGGGACCCACCTTGTCGCTAGGCCTGGGGCGCGCAGGGTCAGCCCGGGTTTCTGCCTCAGCCCGCTGGGTGGATGGTGAAGGCTGCGGGGGTGGGGGGGGACATGGGCCTTGTGGGGTGTGCGGCCGTGCTGTGGCTTCAGATGTGGCATCACGTGCCCCCTGCCCGCCGACAGGGCTGCGTTCAGGATGAAGGGAAGACGCAGCCCGGCCACACAGCGCTGTGCATATTTAGCGGCAGTTGCTGCTGTTATTTTATGTGAACATGGCAGTGAATTTTGATGACTCCATTTAAAGCGAATCATGAGCGGCCGCGAGCAGCAGATGCTCGGTACTTCTAAGCAGCTCCGCGCTTCCTTGACAGAGTGCGGGCTGGGTTCAGCCCTCACCCCAGTTTAGCTCCCGGCACATTTGGGCTGGGATGAAAGCTGAGAAGCACAGGTCACGGGTGTGCGAGGATTTGAATAATTCCCTCTCTAAATGGTGCCATGCAGCTCGCCATGGGCCCGAGAGCCCTCCACGCTGCAGCACCTGGGGCGGGTGGAGGCCGCAGCGACACCCCCGCCGTACGGGCTGGGTCAGACGTGGCTCCGGGGGTCTCGGCCTCCTGAGTGGTGCGTGCGAGCCACAGAACGTGGCACGTGGCTCACAGAAGTGCAGCATCACTATCGCTGCTGTTCTTCAACCTTCGGGGAAGTAGCAGGGTCTGCGTAGCCTGGGAAATCATGTCACAGTGTCTCCGTGATGTCATGACAGGAAAGAGTCTCTGCCACATGCTAAGGGTGCTCTGTCAGTTCCTGCTCGAGGGTCTCAGACCTCGTGGGCTGATACCCCCCTCACGTTCTATGCTGCCCTGAGAAGGAAAAGGTGGGCTGTTGCGTCGACTGGGTAAACTGCTGGGGGTAACAGGGGGACCCCGGGACCGTGAGTCATCGCTAGCACTCTCAGGTGCTGACCCAGGGCTGGGCCCCAGCACGTTCCGCAGAAGACACCCGGGTCTTTATCAGGAAATGAAGCCACTTGAGGAAAAGGCAAGAGGAGTCCAAGATCAGCAGTCGTCTGTTGGGTACTGCGCACGTGACCGAGGCTTGTGCTGGGGGAGGCGGGGGAGGCCTGGGAGGGGCTCAGCCTCCAAGCTGCGTCCGGCCGAGTTGGGAAGGCTCTGCCTAGGAGCCTGTGTTTGGAAAGAGGGCCGCAGTCTGTCGGGTACTTACTGGGCGCTAAACCTCAAACCCCGCGTGTTATCCAGTTTGATGTGTGCTGCTTCCACTGTTCCCGTTTTGCAGGCCGGGAGCGAGGCTGGCTTACCTGTGTGGTGTCGGTCATTCCCTGGCCTGGCTGAGCTCCCGGGCCCCACTTCTTGGAGTCCACGGGGGCTCGTGCACGGCGTGGAAAGCAGCTCCTGAGTGCGCCTGCTGCTGTGCCCACCTCAGGGAGAGGCTTACGGTGGCCTTGTCCCTGGGGTGGGAGCATCTGTGCACAGAGGCAGGCTTGGACAGAGCACAACACAGCAGTGAGGGCAGTACGTCCAGGATAGGTGTGACC
>NW_012136081.1:3410471-3410799 GCF_000956105.1 Propithecus coquereli
GTCGGGGCTGGGTTTCGTAGCCGTGGGGGAAACATGACCCTAAACTTCTGCAGAAGCAGAAGGGAGCGCGGCCTGGCTGCTGTCCCCTCCCCAAGGGCAGCACCGGTGCGGGGGGAGATGAGAGCCTCGCCCCTGTTTGGGGGAGGACACGGAGGCTAGGGGCTCGGGGCTGTCACAGCCTGGCAGCTTCGCCAGCCGTGGCGCCTGCTTGGGGGCCGGGGCTTCTCTCCCTAGGCCCTCGGCTGAGAACCGGGAGGGCTTTTCTTCGGCCGTCGTGTGTTTGTCAGCGCCTGGCAGGGCCTTTTGTTGTGTGAGCCGCTGTCCCTTT
>NW_012136081.1:3411627-3412299 GCF_000956105.1 Propithecus coquereli
GTCTGTCCAGAGCTCCAGGAGGTGCCAGGGGCTGGGAAGAGCAGGCAGAGCCTTGCTGGGCAGAGGTCCCTGGGCACGGCCAGACAGACGTGGGTGTGTTTGAATCCCAGCTCTGGCACTGATGCCTGGATGGGACTTTGTGTAAGGGCCTCGCACTCTCAGCAAAGCGGGAGTCAGATGTCTCCCTTGCAGGACTGTTGATTTGTCAATGAAACAACGCACCAGGTGAGGCTTAGATTCTACTTCATAGAGACAGGGAAATGGCGAGACAGACCAAGAGGGCACCTTTCCATCTGTCCACCCATCCATCTGTCCACCCATCCATCTATCAACCCATCCTTCCATCTGTCCATCTACCATTCCTTCCTCCCTTCCATCCATCCCTCCATCCCTTCCCATTTCTCGTGAGCTCACCATGCCGGGCCCCAGGCCATGGGAGGCAGCTTCCCTGTCTCAGGACTGCCGGTTTATCTTCCCCCCATCTCCCGTGAGGTTGGGGGCCAGGATTTGAACGCAGGGATTCCTTCACTCTTGTTCTACATAGTGGGGGCTGTCGATACCCTGATTAGAGCTGCAGTCTGGGGACTCAGGAATCAGGAAGGGGAGGCTGGCTAGGGAGGACCCGTCTGGAGGTTGTTGGAAGAGTCGGGAGGATAGGATCTGAGCAAGGGG
>NW_012136081.1:3412349-3460909 GCF_000956105.1 Propithecus coquereli
CAAGGGCCGGCTGGGCGCTTCAGTCTGGAGTCTGTCCAGAGCTCCAGGAGGTGCCAGGGGCTGGGAAGAGCAGGCAGAGCCTTGCTGGGCAGAGGGCCCTGGGCACGGCCAGACAGACGTGGGTGTGTTTGAATCCCAGCTCTGGCACCGATTCCTGGATGGGACTTTGTGTAAGGTCCTCGCACTCTCAGCAAAGCGGGAGTCAGATGCCTCCCTTGCAGGACTGCTGATTTGTCAATGAAACAACACACCAAGTGAGGCTTAGACTCTACTTCATAGAGACAGGGAAATGGCGAGACAGACCAAGAGGGCACCTGTCCATCTGTCCACCCATCCATCTATCAACCCATCCTTCCATCTGTCCATCTACCATTCCTTCCTTTCTTCCATCCATTCTTCCATCCCTTCCCATTTCTCGTGAGCTCACCATGCCGGGCCCCAGGCCATGGGAGGCAGCTTCCCTGTCTCAGGACTGCCGGTTTATCTTCCTCCCATCTCCGATGAGGTTGGAGGCCAGGATTTGAACGCAGGGATTCCTTCACTCCTGTTCTACGTAGTGGGGGCTGTCGACACCCTGATTAGAGCTGCAATCTGGGGGCTCAGGAATCAGAAAGGGGAGGCTGGCTCGGGGGGACCCGTCTGGAGGTTGTTGGAAGAGTCGGGAGGATAGGATCTGAGCAAGGGGGTGGGGGACAGAGAGAGGAGGGACCCACAGTGACTGTGACTGAGATGGGCCAGAGTCGTGGGCAGCTTGCCCAGACCCAACATTCCAGACCCAGGAAACTTCCAGAAACCTGGCTTACTCCTCAGCTGCTAAAATGCCTGTCCCAGGGGGCTTAGAATACCTTGTGTGTTTCCTCTGCGATCTTTCATCCCGTGACCAAATTGGATTCGGGAGGGGAGGGTGCAGGGTGCACCGGTTTTAATTACGACTCCTGTCGACGTCCGTGAGGAGCAGTGGGCCTGGGTGCAAACGGCCGGAGCCACAGGGCCACCTGTTGGCCTCTGGCCAGAAGGCCATCCTTTCTTACCAGTGGGTCACCAAGAGTGTCTGGGATCTAGGACGGCAGGGCCAGGCCCAGACGTCTAAGCTCACGGAACAATGGTGAGAACGTCGGGGCTGGGTTTCGTAGCCGTGGGGGAAACATGACCCTAAACTTCCGCAGAAGCAGAAGGGAGCGCGGCCTGGCTGCTGTCCCCTCCCCAAGGGCAGCACCCGTGCGGGGCGAGATCAGAGCCTCGCCCCTGTTTGGGGTAGGACCCGGGAGGCCAGGCACTTGGGGCTGTCACAGCCTGGCAGCTTCGCCAGCCGTGGCGCCTGCTTGGGCCCTCGGCTGAGAACCGGGAGGGCTTTTCTTCGGCCGTCGTGTGTTTGTCAGCGCCTGGCAGGGCCTTTTGTTGTGTGAGCCGCTGTCCCTTTGGGACACGTCTGCGTCTCCCCGGAAGGCCTCTCCTTGCCGGTGCCTGAACCGGAACACGTGGTTCAGCCGCCGCACCTGCGCCTGCCTCCTCCGTCCGGCCTCGCAGGCTGCCGGCCCGCGTTCCTGCCCCCACGGCCGGACCGGCCCTGCGAGCTGGGTTGCTCGCCTTCCTTCCGCTCCTGCTCCCGACTCGGGGCTGCTGCCGGGAGCGGCGCCGGCCACGCTCACGAGGCCCCACGTTTTCGTGGCCAAGAGCTGGGAGGGGGGTGACTTTCCTGCCCACGAGGGCCCACAGAGCCTGTGGGATCTTAAATAATTTTGTTCTTTATCAAAAATATTTAGTTATTTCATGTTTATTAATATCTATTTATTTACTTCTCTGAATAGAGAAGTAATATTTGGTCTTTGTAGAAATGACACGAAAGCAATTGATAAAAACATGCACATGTGAAAATCACCAAAGCCTCTGTCCCCCCAGGTTAATCACTGTTACCACTGAGCTGTCTCCTTGCCGAGTTGAAGAACGTCCCCTCAAAGTCACGTCCAGCTGGAACCTCCGAATGCGCCCTTATTTGGAGACAGGGTCTTCGCGGGTTTGGTTGGTTCAGTTGAAATGAGGTCGTCCTGGATTAGGAGGAGCCCTGACTCCGACGACAGTGTCTTTGTAAGAGGAAGGTGAGGGGGTTCAGACAGACCCACTGGGAGAGGAAGGCGTGTGAGGACTAGCGGAGGAGGCAGGAGGGACCCTCCCCAGAGCCCCTGGAGGGAGCGGGGCCTCCCAGCACCTCGATTCTGGACTTCCGGCCTCCAGGCCAGTGAGAGAGTGAGCTGCTGTCCTTGAAGTCAGCAGTCTGTTAATCTGCGATGGCAGCTCTGGGAAGCAGACACAGTGATTGTCCCCGTGTCTTCCTTTTGCCTCCCTCCCGTAGCTGGGCGTGGAAGCCCAAGCTCAGAAATCCTCTGCACCTGTGCGCGGCGGTGGCCGGTGCCGTCGGGGTGGGCACTCGCACTCGCCAGGAGGCAGCCGCGCCAGACCCCTTGCCCATCAGGAAACCGGAGGAGGCTCTTAAGGCTGCTCCTTGGAACCGAGCACCGGTTTTGCTTCAAGTTTTTGTGTCTTTCTGTCTTGCTCACTGTGAGACCTTGGCCAAAGCACTCCTGGGGTTCCTTGAGGTTCATGGGGAGGGAGTAGGGGCTCTGCTGTGGCGTGCACCCCCCCAGCCCTTGGCTCCCCAGGAAGTGCTGCCTCGAGCGCCAGCCCCCATGGGAGGCACCAGGACCCTTGGCCCAGCCCCGCCTGGCTGGGGTTTCCCAGTCTGCTCCCCAGAAACAGTCTAGCTTCGTTTCCAGAGCTCTGCAGGGATTTCTCATGTTGTGTTCCCTCTCCCCACCCCGCCATGGGTTTGCCAGGGTCCTGGTGGACCCCGCCAAGGCTCCCTCCCTCCGCACAAGCCCAGCACCAGATGCTGAAGGAGCCTCCGCAGCGGGCACCCCGAGGGGCCCCTCGAGTGGGCCTGAGGTCTCTGCCTCCCAGGGCAGGGTCAAGGGTTCCCACAACCTTCCCCGCGTGGTCCGCTGGGTCAGAGAACCTTAGCTTGATCTCGTTGACGATGACATGGAGACGCAGGGCCTTACAGAGGCGACCCCTCCCCTGGGCCCCGCCTCGGGGCCATTCCTAACACCCCAGTCGTTCTGGTGGTGGGTCTGCAGGAAAACACGGCTCCCCAGAAACCTGGGGGCCGTCACGGAGTGCAGGTTGTCACACTGTCCTCATGGAAATGGCCAGCCACCCACTCTCTCTGCTCTTCCACTGCGATCCTCCTGCCCCTGCGTCACACACAGGCAGTGCCCTGGACCTGAGCTACTTCGTATGATCTCCGCTCGTGGAGTTCTGAGGGAGCTCGTCCCCAAAGTGCTTCTCTGAGAGGACTTCGAGGTTGGTTGGCCTCCCCACACGTTGCTGTTCTAATATTCTTTCTCTGAAGCGTCTAAGCAGGAGTGATTTCTCTTTGTCGTCCGTACCATTTGGCACCGTACAGATGCTTTGGGAACAGCAGGACAACAGCTGTGTGCTCTGACACCAGGCAGCGTGTCGTGTCTGACTCGGAGCCCTCTGTCACCTCTGCAAGACCCCGCACCTGCCACTCCCCCAAGGGCAGCAGACCCCGGGAGGATTCCGATGTCCCTGGGTGCAGAGTGGCCTAGAAGGTCTTGCTTTTAAAAGGGACTGTTTTGTTGCTTTTAGAAGTAGGCAGGAACGGGAACGGACTGCCTGGTAGAGCGCCATGGGGCGGTGGTTTGTGTTAGCTGTTCAAATCAATTGCAGACATTGGGTCGAGTTTGTCTCTCCGCCAGGCTGGGGGCCAGGGGGACTCTCAGCCTTGCACCCAGTCAGGATTAATAGGGACAGTTTGAACCTCTCCCCCCGGTCTACCTGGTCCACCTGGTCCCCAGGCTCTGTGTTCTTAACAACTGGGTCATTGCACTGTCAAGTATTTCTAAATGGCATTGTCAGCCTCTAATTGTCATGATGAGGTTCGGCTGTGAGTAACTAAAAAATCCCAAATTTTAAAAAAATTTTGTCTTTTGCATAAACGTCTGATTAGGTGGTACAGAGGTGGAGCAGTGTCCTGTGGTGTCTGAGACCCAAGTTCTTCCGTCTTACTGCTGCACCATGTGTGGACACCATTTCCCCTTCCCCTCGTAGTCCAAGGTGGCTGCTTCAGTGCTACCCATTGCATCACCATTCCAATCAGCAAGAAAGAGAAAGCAGTGGGGAAAGGGCATGCCCTGCCCCTTAAGGACACTTTCTGTAAGTGTACTCATTGCTTTTATCGACACCCCATTGGCCAGGAAATTATCACATGGCTCCCAATTGAAGGGCAATGCCATCTTCTCTGTGGGCAGCCAGGTGACCCACTGAAGGACCAGGTTCTGTTACAGAGGACAGGAGAACAGACACTAGTGGGCAATAGGAGCCCTAGCCATACTAGCTCTTTCTTTTGCCTTTGGTGGGGAGAAGGTCTTCTCTGGAGGAAAACCGGTTCTTGTTCTGTGAAGCTCTGCTGTTTGGATCGAGGGTTAAGGGCTGAGTGGACTAGAAAGTCCAGAGACTGGGGAGTGATCCACACTTGTGGGTCACCGTTGGGTGCTGCTGCTCCCATTTGGATTACCTCGCTCCGCCCCTGCAGCAAGCCTGGGCGGCGGCTGTGAGCCCATTTTGCAGATGGAGAATGTGCAGCTCCGATGGTGAAGGGGTCATCGGGCCACCAGAGCCCAGCGGCACAGTCGTCGGCCCTCTCACGCACTTGTTGGAGCCCCATCTGGGGTCAGCACCCCTGCCCAGACCTGCGTCGAGGAGCTGGCCTCATGAGTTCTGCTTGTCCAACTTCTCCCGGCTCGCCGATGGCCCAACGGGGTCCAGCACTGACCAGGAGGTCCAGATGCCTCAGAATCCTAAGTTACGCAGCCACCCGGAGGTACTCTCCCGGGGACCCACAGGAACCGCAGGCACGTTTATCCGAGGCCCACGTGGGAACTCAGAGTCTGGAATCCGGCAAAACGCTCGCCTCTGATGCAATGACCAGGACACCTGGGTCTCGGCAGGGAGGGAGGCCGAGGAGCCTTACACGCGGGGTCCCAGAGAGCTCCTTGCAGGGGCTTGGGCATCGCCTGGAGGGCAGCAGTGAGAAATGGCAGAGTGCCCCCACCCTGCCCCCAGCGAGTATGGGCCTCTCCTTTGGGGAAAGGTGGGGCAGTTGCTCGAAAATCCACGAAAACCACTGCTCCTGCCCGCTCCTCCGTGGCTGTGGGAGCAGGAGGTATAGTGCCGTGGCCAGATGTTTCAGGGGCGGCCATCTTCAGGTTCAAGTTCCAGGTGGAGCTGTGTGACCTTGGGCACGTTGCTCGACTTCTCTGAGCCCATCTGGCCATCTGAGTGCTGAGCACCTGACTACTACGAAGATGAAAGGAGGTGACGTAGGAAGTGCTGACACACGCTGTAACACGGATGAAGTTTGAGGACACGGCTTCGTGAAAGACGCCGGGCACACAGAAACAAGTACTGCGTGATTCTGCTGAGGTGCCCAGAGCTGTCCAGTTCGTGGAGACGAAAGGAGAGTGGTGGGTGCCAGGGCTGGGGGCAGGGGACGGGGAGTTAGCGTGTAATGGGAACACAGTTTGGGTTTGGGCAAATGACACAGTTCTGGAGCTGGACGGTGGTGAAGGCCCCACAACCGTATGAATGTGCTTAGTGCTTAGTGTGCCACAAATAAAATTAACTTTTTAAAAAGAAGGAGCTAACGTAGGGAAATCATTTACCCCAGACCGTCACCCAGAGGACTTGAGAAATGGCAGCTGTCCGCAGGTTTGGCATGATGCTTCTGTTCGCATGTTTTTCACTGCAATTTCACTCTTATGACATCGTAAGAAAATTCAGAGAGAGAGAAGAGTACGGCCAGTAAACGCTGCCCCGTGCGCTAACGCGTTCAGGTCTCTCGCAAGGAGCCCTTGTGTTCCCACGTGATGGGGTAAACCGAGGCACCTGCCCGGGCTAATGCTCCAGTACGGCTGACACTGGGGTCTGCCAGTTCACGCAGGCCTCAGCCTCCCGGCCCCCGCCGGACAGGAGGACATTGGGTCTCGTGTCCTTTTCCGGTCCTCGCTCACTGGAAAGTTCCCGCAGGGGTGACGGAGGGAGGACGGTTGCGGGTGTGCGTCTGTTCCCCACCTCACCCTGCAGCTCCGCCACTGCGCGTTTATCTCGTCGATACCCGTGTCCCGTGCGCTGCGGGACCGCGCCCTACGTCCCACCGTTCCTGAGCGCTAGGTCCGGGCTCTTTCCAGCATCAGCCGTTACCAATGGCGCTGCCGCTGGAGTCCTGTGCACGCCGCGCAGCTCCTCCTGTGGCGGTATCAGGCCCGGGGGAGGCCGCCCCTGCGCCAGGCCGGGGGCCCCAGCGTCTGCGTGGTGCTCAGTTGCTCTCCCAGAACTGCATGCTGGTTTCTGTTCCTCGAAATCTCCAAACGGGCTGGTGTCGGGCTCGCTACCCCAGGGAGAAGATGGTGTCTCCCATTCTGAACGTGAGGTCGCGCCCAGAGTGTGTACTGAGGGTGGTGCGTGTCGTCCTTGGAAGCAGCGAGCATGTCATTTCCCTGAGCCCCTCGGGCCGTGTCCCTGACCTGCACCCTCAGTCTCTACCCCTCAAGGCAGAGATGCTGGTGCTGGATTCTAGTGAGTTCCAGCTGGATTCTAGTGAGCTCTGCAAAACTCAGGTCTGGGCTCAGACCCCGTTGGAAGCGCCGCCTACTTTGTTCCCTTCTTGGACCCTCAGGATGCATTTCATGGCATTTAAGGCCCTGGTAAGTCCCACAATAAAGAAGCCCCCAAGCCACATTTGACCTGGCGTTTCCCAAACGTGACGGTGGCACCTGTTGCACACAGTCATCCTCAAGGCCCCCCGGGGTCCCGTGGGACTCACTTTGGGAAGCAGCTTGGCAGGCGTGCCTGAGGACGGGCTCACGGTGCCTTTTTTCCCTCCGTGGGGGTGTGCTCAGAGAGAGAGCTGGTGCGTCGGCCGCCCCCACCAGGCCCTGCCAGTGCCCGTCTTTCAAACCCCCACCCCCAAATTCCTGGCAGCTCGTGGACAGATTCTTTTAGCCCATGCTGTAAGGCACATTTTGATAAAATAGGAACTAGTCTCTGGTATTTAAAATCAGGAGATTTCACATAAAAATCCAGAGTTCTGGCTTCCTTTTTAGGAAGCAGCAATAATATCGCTGTAGCTAAGACTCCATGGAGAAACGGCTGTCCTGAGAGAGCCTTTCATCTTCAGTTTTATTGGCTGTAAAATGAAGACCAGCGGACCTCAAACTCTCTTTGGCACTTGGGAATAGGTGTGGAGCCACCCTCCATACCCCGGGCTGTGCCATGCCTTCTAGCAAGATAAAGAAGCCGCCCCCCAGCTGGCTGGTCCCCCTCCAGCCGCCCGCTCACCCCTGGCAGCCCCGGATGCTGCCTGGGCCCCCGAGGCTCCCGCAGCCATGAAGCCTGGAAGGAGGTGGTCGCCTGGCGGGTCCCCACTGGGGACGTTCTCCAAGCCCTGCGCCCCGCCCTTGGTCCGGGCCTTCCTGGGCAGGCCCTGGGCCGGCTCCCTGCCCACCCCTGAGGCCAGATTACGAGGGCTCAGTGGGTGGGGGTGCCCCCAGGCAGAACCGAGCTGGTTCATCTCGCTGAAGACCGTGGGTGAGTCTGCATGGTGGACTCTGCTTGCGAACCCGGGGCCATGGCGGAATTCGCCGGAGTCGAGAGTGGGGAGTGGGCGCTGGAGGGGCACGGGTGAGAGGCTGGGTGGGAGCAGCTGCTGAGCGCAGGTTTTCGGTGCTGGTCCCCTTTCCAGAGCAATTTAAAATTAATTTAAAATGCCGAAGCAGGGTAGGGGGCAGCCCCCTCCTCAGCGGGGACCTGGCAGCCAGGCACGTTCTCCCCTATTTTTAACACTGACGGCAGATTCCGGGATTGACAGCTTTGTTTCCTGGCATTGCTTTCTTGCTTAAAAACTCAGAGAGGAGGCCCCGCGGCTGCCAAAGCCGTCACCACCCTTCGAGACGAGGCTGCATTTGGGGGACTCCGTCTCTCTGGAACCTAACCACAGTCGCGGCGGCGGGAGGTGTGGGCCGCGAGGTGCCCGGGGTGGTGGGAGGGCAGCCTCCTGAAGGGCGCCCTGACTTGGCACAATCACACGGCCGAGGCCCCACACACAGACCTGTGCCTCAGTCTCCCCGGGAGCCTCCTAGAACCCTGCACTGGGCTGGGGGCATGGGGTGGTGAGGGGTCCTAGAAGGATGCAGACTGGGCCATTGTGGAGTCCCCTGCTCTGCGCCTGGGCCGGCCCCCTCATCCACAGAATGAGGCCGTCTCACTCGGGGCGGAGGGGGGCGGGGGCAGCGTGCCGACCCCGCTGAGGTCCTGCCCCTTCTCAGAGGTGAACGGGCCTCGGCGCAGGTCCTTTTGTGAACACAGATAGATTCCTAAACAGCGCCCTGGGCAGTGAGCGTCCCCTGTGCCAGGGCCTGCACCAAGGCCCCTTTGGGCTGTGTCCTTCGGTGCTCGCAGCACCCACTGGCGGCAGGTCCCGTTCCAGCCCTGTGAACAGAGCGGGCCGGAGGGTGAGTGTGGGCTGCGGAGCCGTGTGGCCTTGGGCAGGTTCCTGGACCTGTCTGGGCCGACGTCACTGCCTCAGAGTCATGGGGATGGTAGCACCACCACCCTTGTTGTGGGGGATGTGGCCTGGCTGCGCTGACGCCCACGGAGTGGGGAGAACGGGCCTGGGGCGCGGGAGCAGGTGGTCCGTGTTCGCCAGCGTGGTCATCCTCGCTGCTGTAATTCACAGATGAATGTCCTGAGCTATCGAAGGCTCGGATGTCCCCCCAGAAGCCCCGAAAATGATGGTGCCTCAGTTTTCTGCCCCGATAGAAAGACTGCCCCCGCTTTTACGCAGACTCTGCGTGGGGCTGCTGTCCCCCTACAGGGCACGTCCCAGACCGTCCATGCTCCCCAGGACCCGGGCACGGTCTCTCGGGTGCTCTGTACCAGGCATGGGGCAGCCTTGCCAGCACCCCTGGCCACATGTTTTTCGGGGGGCATGGACCGCCTGCGGGGTTCCTGGAGGCACTTCCCCTGCCGTGGGCTCCCCGCCTGCCCACCGTGCGCAGCTTGTCGTTTAATTGCGGGAAGCTCAGGGACAAACGCTGGCGGTTACAGCCGCACCGCCTCGCCCGGTGTCTATTTTCAGCACCTGCTGCGAACAGCTTGGAAAGGGGCCGGCTTCCCCTTTGTTCCGCGCCGCTCACGCCCCACCTCTGTGCAATTATGGGAAGTGTTTATTCATTCACCAAGGGCCGTCCGTTTGATTCTTATTTTCACGGGGCTTCGCTCTCTTCCTCATCACGTAAATCCTGGTTTTTGCTGGGATCTCGGTTTCCACGGGTTCTCCCCACAGTCCTGTCTCAGGGTCTGTGGGTGGTTTGGGGAACCAGCAGCCCCGTCTTCCGGTCCCCCTCTGGCCGTGGCGCCCAGTAGATCCCGTGCTGGCCCCCAGCCCGTGGGCACAGCTCACGGAGGCTCGTGCAGCCGAGTGGGAGGAATTTCGTGGACTGGGGCTCTGGGATGGGCCTGACGGTGCCGGGTCGGTTTCTGCGCCTCCTGCTGGAAGGAGAAACTGTTCTGTCCTGACGAGTCCTTCAGAGTGAAGTGGGATCTCCTCTCCTGATCCGCTTCGTTAGCACTCCCGTTAGCCCTCTGATATTCTCACTCTTCCGCGTTTATTGTTCTGTGGTTAAAGCACATTTTCTCTATTTCTCACTTTAGACAAAAATTTTACTTTATTTTTTTTAAGGAGGAAATCGGTTCCTATGGTGTGGCCACATTAGTCAGCATCACTCAGCAGGGAAAGGAGGCCCCCAGAGTGTGTCCGGAGCCACAGAAATGCTCAGACCCCTTGACCTGGGGCTTCCACTGCGGGGAACGTAAATCACTCCAAAGGAGAAGGGCATGAGATGTTCACGGCAGTGTTGTTGATAATGTGAAAAGTCAGAAAGCATCTCAGCTCGCCTGGGATGATTCCGCTCTGAGGAGTTTGTCACGTAAGAGCAGCGTGCTGCCTCCAGGAACATTATGTAACGTGCGACTGGATTGCTCAGATGCGGTGGCGATGGGACTGGAGGTTTGTGCCAGCGTGGGGAGAAAGAGGGTGGCCTGCGGAACCCACTTCTCTGACTTTCCAGATGTGTGTCTGAATCCCATGGTCCCGGGGAGCTCGTGCCGCGTCGGGAAACGTGCACGGCGTTTTAAATGGTCTCCGTGGGGGGACGCTGGCTGTGGAGGCGAGACCAAGGGTCTAGGGAGAGGTTTCCATCCCCCCAGCTGGAAAAGTGCCCGGTAGATGCCAAGCGGCTTGAGTGCTATTAAAGGCATGCTCTGCTGACCCAGTTAGGAAAATGGGGCGTTCGTTAGATTTTTGTTTTAAGCAGAGTATTAACGAGTTGAGCTAGTGCCTTGGAAGGGCCTTCGGTGGAGGTAGCAGCGCTGCTGGGAGCGTGTCGCACCCAGAGGCGCGGGGGAGACAGGCAGGGTGCCGGCCAGGGCGGGGCGGAGGTGTGGCCCCTGCTTCTCCCGCGAGGGGAGTCCATGTCTGTGGGACTCGGACAGGTGCGTGGTGGATGCAGCCGTGTGGCCCCTCCCTGGGACGGCTGGAGGCGTTGGAGAACAGCGCATGGAGGCCCCATCTCCAGCCAAGGAGGAAGTGTAGACGGTTTCTAGGCCTCCAAGTGGAAGCTTCAAGAGACATTCGTAAACTCCCTGGCACACGCGCCAGGTCGGGAGGGCCGAAGAAGTTCTGTTTTGGAAGAGTCGAATTACGTATCCTGTAAGGATCGGTCTGCTGGGGCCGCTGCAGGCCAGGCGGCTGAAACGACAGATATTTATGTTCCCACAGTCCTGGGGGCCGGAAGTCCGAGATCGAGGTGTCAGAGGGCTGGTTCCTCCCAAGGCCTCTCTCCTGGGCTTGCAGACGGCCGCCTTGTCCCTCTGCGAGTGTCTGCGTCCTAATCTCCTCTTCTGATGAGGACTCCAGCCCTGTGGGATTAGGGCCCACCCTGGTGACCTCATTTTAATTTGACCTCTGTAAAGGCCTTTTCTCCAAATACAGTCACATTAGAAGTCAGGGCTTCAAAATATGAATTTTGGGGACCACAGTTCAGTCTGTAAAATACCTATCCATGAGCCCTCCGCAAAGGCCAACTGAGGCTTGTTTCCCCTCCTCCTTCCGGGCCCCCAGCCGCCTCCACTGGTAAGAACTGCCCCCGGGGTGTCCCACAGGCCCGCAGCCTCCGCTGAGCCCACCGACCAGCCTCTACTCCCCGTACGCAGCCCTCGACCTCGTGACCTGACACTTGTACCTGCCAGCCTCTCCCTGGGCTCGCGCCCCAGCCCTCCACATGCTGAGAGAGTGCAGGGTCTGCCTAGCTGCTTGGGGAGCCCGCGGCCCAGAGCATCGGTGCCAGCAGCTCTGTGCAGGCATGAGCCCTGTGCTGGGGTGATGAGGTGACATCAGGGAACAACTGTCCAATCCGGCTGCCAGGCCTGTGCCACGGAGGGTCTCACTGGCTGTTTCATTCTCACGGTGAGGCGTGGGATCACGGAAGGGAGCTTCACCCTGGTCCGTGGGTAAGGGGAGCCCTGTTTGCCCCCCACCTGCCCACGAGTATCCTGGCGGCCTTTCCTTCAGCTTTGAGACCGGGCTGGGCTACTTTGCCGAGCTCCACTTCGGCCACGCTAGAATCCTGCCTGGCACGGCGCGGAGAGGTGCCCACACCCGGCTGGCAGACCCGGGGCCCGAGGCTCTCACACTCCAGGGCAGGAGCTCAGTCTGCGGGTCCACACACCCTCCGCCGTGTCTGATGCTCTTCTGCGTTCGAAGCTGAATGGGCCCCTGAAAGGGACAAGAGCAGAAGGGGCTCTAGAGCACGATTTGCACATGGAGAGAAGGAGGCCCAGAGAGGTTATGGGGCCTGGCTAGGTTGCACAGCTTACCCTCAGCACAGATGAGCCCCGATGGGCAGATGGCAAGGCTCCCACAGTCACCACCAGGGCTTGGGCTCCACAGCTCAGAGTTGGGCCCCCTCAGGGTCGCCACGGTGCTTTGGAAAGGTCTAGGAGCCACCCACGCTGCCCCAGCGTAGGGAATATGCTTTATTCCCCAGAACGTCTGTCTCTTTCTGGTTTGGGTCTTGGCCCCAAGTCAAGAGAAGGGAAACTATCCTCTAATTTTACTAAAAAGTAACGAGTGAAATTTTAAAATATTTTCACAACATAATGAGATTTTGTGTAGGTGCAGATAAATTATCTGTGAGTCGTCAGGGGCTATACTGCTATCCCCTGGTGGTGTGCTTGTCCCGTTTGTGATGTGAAGAGGCATCGACTGAGTGGAGAAAGGCCCAGGGCGCGTGGGGTAGAAAGACAAGGTCCCTCCCCTGTCCCGCAGGGGCCAGAGTTGAGGGGAGGGAACCACGCAGGCGGTGACTAGGGCCCAGTGGACCTGAGAGAGGGGTCCCTTCTCTGGGCGTAAAGAACGGGTTGGGGTAGGGTGGGCTCCGGAAACAGCTGTCCAGGCCGGTGACCGTACTGAGATGTGGAGAAGGGTGGGGGCCGAGGTGAGCAGACCCCACGCTCAGGCTTGAGGTCGAGACATGAAAGTTCTTCAGGTACGAAGCGGCACCGCGTGCCTGGGCCGACCCCACGCAGGAGGCGGGAGACCCGGCAGGAGCAGTGGGTGGAGCCTTCCCGGCCTTGTGGGCTGGAGACGGGACCTGACTCTGCGGGAGCTGGGTAGAGAGGGACTGGGCACCTGTTGGAGGCGATCCAGGCTGGAATTCCACACCCAGCTGCGATGTCAAATTGCCAGGCTTACGTTTTAGTGTGAGCTGCCGGGTCAGTGATGGTGCCAAAGGCAGACCCCTTGGGTTCTGCTGTGTGACCCCTGGCAAGTTACTGAACTGCTCTGGGCCTCAGGGTCCTCCGGAGAAGGGAAGTGTAAGGCCTGCAGTTGTTGCTGTTCACGCTTGGCAGATGTCACCGGTGCTTTTGTGGTGGTTACCGTTACTATTCTATTCTCATGTCTTTTACACATCACCGAAAGAGGCCAGGGCAGGCAAGAGCCTTTTGGAGTGAAGTCTCATCAAGCTCCAGTGGCATACAGACAGCTGCCATTGGCTGGGGTGGCCCGACCAGTGGCATACAGACAGCTGCCATTGGCTGGGGTGGCCCGACCTGCATCCCTTAGAAGTGCCCCAGTGCTGAGGTGGTCACAGCATAAGACCCACCCCTGCCCAATGACAATTCCTTGCCCTTGTCCTTGCGCTCTGGAGGGATCCCCTGAGTCTTCTGGCTCCGGCCTTCCCTGGGCCCCCCTTTCCTGGAGCAGCCCTAGTGGCTGAGTCCCAGGGAGAGACCTGGCCTCCGCGATCTCCATCTTCTATACCAGACAGTGCCAGCGCCCCTAGGATCCTGCCAGTCAGCCCCGTGGGCACTCTGCTCCTCCCAGACAAGGACGCTCCGCAGAGCTGACAAGGGCCTTGGATTTTGCAGCCCGGAGGACATTCAGAGGATGTTCCACTCCTTTTTGACATGTGGGAAACTGAGGCTCCAGGGAGATGGGGCTCACTATCTCGGGGGCCCCCACCCAACTCCTTCCCCGTCCAGCGGTCAGGACACCTCCGGTTAGCTTCGACATCGCAGTGGAGCCCAGAGTGAGGCTGGCGCTGCCCTGGGCAGCCGCGAGGACCGCACTGGGGCTGGTGGTGAGTGAGGACCCCGGTGCTGCGGTCCAAGCCCCTCGCTCTGTTCACCGCGATTGCTTGCGCTGTCACCTGCATGCAGGAGGCGGCGGGTCCCACTCCCCCTCTGCCTTCACTTCTGCGGCCGCGTGGCTGCCGCCAGCCCACCTGCCTGGCTTGCTGTTCCCTCCTCCTTGCACCCCTGCCTAGCAGGGTTTGCTGTTCCCTAGGTTTGGGGTGCCCGGCTCACCGTGCTGCCAGCTCGGCCCCGGAAGGAATCTATCTGAAGGTTAAATCAGTCACTGAGCCTTAATTAGTTCCCAAAATACAAATCTGCTTTTGGAGCCGCTAACTAGGTGACGAACCGAGACGGAGAACCAGCCTCTCCCCGCAGTGGTACGAGCGCTGCGTTTTCCTGGGCGGCCTGGCGCCATCATAAGTTTTCATCAACTGACACATTGATCTAAGGAGTGGGGGCCTCCCCTTCACCCTGCCTCACCACTCGCCTCCTGCAGGCGCTCAAAACCCGTACGGGTGGCTTCCTGTGTCGATAAAACCTCCATGGCTGTGGTCCTTCCGTGAGGGGCTGTTAGGACGTCCTCGGTCCGGGAGCCCGGGGCCCAGGAAGGCTGCCCCTCCTGTCACGCAGGGCCTCAAGGCACAGCCAGGCGTGGTCGCCATCGCTGTGGGACTGCGCTCTGCCTCCAGTTGGGGGGAGGCCACTCTAAGCCAAGTCACCGAACAAGACCCAAGACACCTTCAAACTCGTCGTCTCCAGTTCTAGAGCACATTCTTTGTACCATTGTTGTCATTTGTGTTTCGGATGAGAGAGCCATTTGAGGAGCCGTTAGACAGCTCCTCCTCTGCTTCATGTGTGCAGCTGTGTTATCGAGTGTGATCGTAAACGTACGTGTGAGCCACGACTCCCACCGTCCCACAGCGACAGAATAGCTCATGTCAGACTGACCCTCCTGCTGGGAACAGACACGAACTACGGACAGAATATATGTGAATACCAAGGGCTGTTTGCAGGCTTTGGCAGGCAAACAAAAGCGCAGAGCTGGAGGCGCTGGGACCCTCGACAGACACAGAGCTCCCTCCCACCTCCTTTGAGGCCCCCGTTAATCAGGGGTTTCTCACTGGGCTGAGGATTCAGGGGCTGGAGGTTGGAGTCAGAGCTGCCTGAGTGGCTGGAGTCGGGACTCCTGGAAAGAGGAGAGCCCCAAAGCTTGCACGTAAATTCCTCCCGCATTCTTGACTGACTGCAGATCTGGCATGTGCGCGGTGGGCGTCCCAGGGGCCCGGTGGAAAACAGCAGCCTAAAACCCAAGGAGCCATGAGGAGATTTCAGTGGTTCCACCACAGGTGAGACACAGTTAGCGTTGAGTCTTGCCACGTTAGAGGAGCTTGGTAAACACATCGGGCTTCCTGCTGGAGCCCTGGAAGTGCCCCAGGAGTCAGGACTTCACCAGGACCAGATGACAGAGATGCCCAAAGTCACGCCTTTGCAGGATGAGGCATGGCCGTGATAGTCTCGCTCCTGCTAGCAAAGCAAGACACGCTTCAGAGGAAGATAACAGAACCCAGAGTGTCTACGACGTGACAATCACAATGTCCGCTGTAAAATCGGAAATTACTGGATATGAAAAGGAGGGGGAAGTGTAGCATGTAACTAGAGAAAACCACAGGTGACGGAAGCAGCATCACAGACGACCGAGATGTTGAAATGGGCAGACAAGGACTTAGGATAACTAAACACGTATTTATAATTCCCCACTTTGTGCAGGGTCTCGTGTTGTATCCCCAGCACAGAAAAGTACATGACGACCTCTCCCCGCCCCAGGCCTTCCAGAAGGCCCCAGTTGTCAGAGACTCTGTTCACACGTGGTGGCAAGAGTTCTAGAAACTCTTCCTACAGTGAGGCAAACACAGTGAGAGTTCAGGGTGGGAGGAGGGAAAGTGCCTTCCGTTTGTTTGTTCATTTGTTGGATGACGATGTCAGACATCCTCGAGAGGGGCCGGGCTTGGCACTGGTAATGAAGTCGTGACGAAGACAGACTCAGCCCCGTCCTCAGCTGGCGGACGTTTTACTGGGAGAAGAAAGACCACATGAGCAAACTCAAAAATAACACGGCTTCAAGTGCAATGAAGGAAAATAGCAGGGGACTAAGAGAGAGAGTAAGAGGGCCCCCTCCTCAGACAGGGTAGCCCAGGGTAGCCCCCTGAGGAGGTGGCCTTAGAAGCGAGGGCTGAGGGGCTGGAGTTAGACGTGGCCAGCCACGGGCGGGGGACAGAGGAGTTCCAGGGGGAGGCACAGCAGGGGCAGAGGCTGGAGGTGTGTCCAGGTCATGGAGGCGGAGCTGGCGGGGGCCTGTGTGAGTGGGGGGGCATGTGGAGGGGCAGGGATAGCCGACGGGATGGCTTTGGGAAGGCCTGTGAGGGGACAGTGGCGTGCTCAGCCGTGCCTGGCGTCTCCGTCAGTTCTTGCCCCTTTGCAAAAATACCAAAGACCAGTGGCTTGAACGACAGAAACGTATTGCTGGCAGTTCTGAGGGAAGTCCGAGATTAAGGACTTGATTGGATCTTGATTTGGTGTCTGGGGAGGGCTCTCTTCCTGGCTTGCAGACGGCTGCCTGCTGGCTGTGTCCTCATGTGAGAGAGAGAAAGAGAGAGGGAGAGAGAGAGAGAGATCGTCTCTCAAGTCTCTTCTCATAAGGACACCATTCCCATCACGGGGCCCCACCCTCATGACCTCATCTAACCCTAATCACCTCCCATAGGCCTCACCTCCGAACACCACCCCCCTGGGGGGTTAGGGCTTCAATCCATGAATTTAGGGGGCATCATCCTTCAGTTCCCAGGACATGGTCGCTCTGGTCACCCTCCAGTGGTCTTGGGGGCTGCTTTAAGGAAGTCACTCTGCCAGTGTGGGGTTGGCGTGTGAGTGTGTCCTGAGACGCCTGGTCGTTGCGCAGCTGTGGTGGTCCCTGTGTGGTCCTGGCCTCTGTGGTTTGGTACTAAATGCCCAGGCGGTGTCCAGGCAAGGAGCCTGTGCACAGTTGGCGGTGGTGTGATGGAGGCCGGCGGGGCCCGATGGCAGTAGCCACCCTGATGACTCATGGGGAAGCAGAGGACAGTAGAAGGGTCCGGTCCTTGGGCTCACAGCCCCGGGGTCACCCCTGGGAAGTCCTTCTCCTCTGCGCCTGACACTCCATAAACACCCGCTGGCCTCTAGAGCCCCAACACATTGCCCAAACGTATTGCTGCTGGCCTCTAGAGCCCCGTCTCCCTCCGAAGTGGCCACTGCTGGAGCCCTTTCTGCAGCCTCAGGCCAGCACAGCAGTGTGCCCGAGGGCCATCGGGGTGGGAGCCACACAACCCTCGCCGCCCACCCAGGCATTCCCTCCATACCCGCTGCAGCCATGTTGAGCCGGCCTGGGAGTCAGGGCTGAGCGGCTTTGCTGCCGAGGAGGTGGGCGCCGTCCCCTGAGTCTCTCCCGTAAGGCCTGGGAGCCCGGCCTTCCCGGAGCCCCCGTGGGCGAGAGGGCCGGCTCTCCACCATCCAGGGCTTGCCCACAGCCCCCGGCACCTGGGTGCCCTACTCTGCGGTTGGAATCCGAGTGCCACTCCTCCCTGAATTTCAGGAGCCCCTCCTCCGCCTTGCTGGGTGGCCTGTGGGGAGGGAGGTTGGCAGGCAGCCCACTCCGGTGTGGTTCGAGACAGGAGGGGCCGGGGGGGCCTGCTCCCCCAGCCTGCACCGAGGTCCCAGAGTGAGCCCAGCCTGTCTCTGAATCTTAAAGGCTCCCCTCTCTGGGGTCCTCTAGCCCGTGGGACCCTCAGAGACCTCCTGAGACCAGCAAGAGGGCAGCTGGCCAGCCCACTCGACAGGAGAGGAAACTGAGTCCCAGCGTCCCAGCATGAGTCAGAGACTGATCGGGACTCACATCTTGTACAAACTCAGGTTTCATTATTTTATAACAAGGACCCCATCAGGGTCAGCGTCTCAGAAAGAGGGCAGCCCAGCCCAGGGATCCGGCGCCTGCCGTGTAGAACTTGACTTTTCTAATCAGTGCTGTTGGTAATTGGCGTATTCCCGGAAGGTGGCTATCTTTGTAATGCTGCGGTCTGCACGGGAGCCTTCGGGCGTCCTGCCGTTGCGTGGGGCGGGGCCATCCTGGCAGTAACTCTCTAGGACTCAGGGCTGACACTGAGGGACGGGGGCAGGGAAGCCAGCTGTGCCCCGAAGGTGGAGGACGCGAGCCCTGATGCTCCCCCCACCGTGAGGTCATCCATCCCGTCCGCCAGGGGCTGCCCCCGGGTGCTCAGAGACGTGCCTGGGTCCCGTCCAGGCGGCCCAGCGGAGGAGAGCAGTGGGCCTGGCCCCGTCCCGAGGGTGTGGCCTGAGAAGGCGAGCTTGGGGGCTGCTGCACCGCGCCCAGGAGGGCTTCGGGGAGGGGCACGCCCTGACTGGCCCTGGGAGCTGAGCACAGACCCCTTGAGCAGACGGGACAGTGTGGGCACCAGTGGCTGTTCTGTCCCCTGGGCAGGGGGACATGGACACGGGTGGCCGTTCCCTGTATAAAGCAACAGGCTGTAGCCTCAGGAGCCACAGGTGGGTGTGGCCTTGACTCCACCAGACTCTGGGACCCACGGGCCTCAGCAGCTGGGCTTCAGGTCCCCGGGACAAGGTACACCGTGTACAACTCTTTCAAGGTCACCTTGAAGCCCAGGTGGCCTGGGGACAGGCAGGAAGGTCCAGAGTCAGGCCTTGTTTCTTAACAAGCCTTGACCTCCCTTGGACCCATCCTAGAGGCCCTCCGAGTTGACTTTTAGGCAGGTGGCACTGCTCTCCCCACTGTATGGCCGGCCCAGGCTCCAGGAGCAGCAGTGGCTGTCCTGCTGCTGTCCTCGACCTCGGCCACCTGCTGCCTGCGGTGCTGTTGCCCCACGTGCGGGAACGAGCCCTGGGGCCTGTGTCAGGCTCCCTCTCTCTGGTTCCACCTGGGCTCCTGCATTGGCCTCGTTGCTGTGATCACGGTGACAGCCACAGAGCTGGCCTTGGTGTAGCACGTGCTGTGCCTGGGGCCTGCGCCCAGCGAGCACCGAATCCCAGCACGGCTCTGGGAAGCGCGCGCCCCGGCTGTGCTTCGTTAAGTTTGGGTGTCTCCATGACAGACCGCAGAGGTGCCGGCCGGGGGGCTCCCGTTTCTGCCATGGTGCCCCCGGGACTGCCACTCGGCTCTGGCTGCTGCACACTCACCCTGGCCCCTGGGGTCCTCCACGAGCCCCCAGCCCATTCAGCCCCACATCGAGGCCCCTGGGTTTGTTCCCTGGCTGAACGGCTGATGTCCTTGAGGGTTTGGGTGACTTGTCCCAGTACTTGCACCTCAGTGTCCCCTGTGGGAGGTCCCAGTGTCCTCAGTCTCTCAGCTCTCGGAAGGCCACGTGCCCCCACCCCTTCCTCGGTGTCCTGGGGCTCGGCAGGGCCAGGGCTCTGCAGGGAGCCTGTGGCAGAGGCTGAAGCTGCGTGGAGGGAGGGCAGGTTTGGAGTCTCTGATCCTTCTAGAAAGTCCCTTGGAGATCCCCAACCTCTGTGGTCATCCCTATTTGCACTCTCCAGAGTCCCTCCCCACTCGCTGGCCGTGGTCTTGGACCTAGAGCCCAACTCGGGGCCAGAAAACTGGTGAGTGGTGCCTCCCGGAGTTCCTGTCCCCGCCCCCTCAGCACTCTGTCCTGCCAGGAACATTCCGCAGCTTGCTCCTTCATGCCCCTCGCCCCAGTTTTTCAAGCTTCCCTCAATGACTCCAGCGACGGGAACATTACACACGCCACTGACACCTACATCTTTGTGCAAAGATAACCCCGCATTATTGCTGAGACGCCTTTTTATATCTCGCGTTATTTATAAAATTATGATTCATTTAACAATTATTGTGAGATGGAGAAACGTTGCCTACTAATATTTAAATTGTAGTTATCTAAAGCTACGCTGGAAAGAAGCAGGGGCTGCTGGTTCAGCTCCGGTGGGGGATGGGCAGGCAGAACCCAGCTCTGCCTGTACCTGCCCAGCACCTGCCGCCACGAGGGAGGCGAGGCCCTCTCTCTGCTCTCGCACTCCCTTTCTTGGCATTGCATTGCACTTTTTGTTTCTGCAAGATAAAGTGGAGGGCGGGGCTGGTGGGCCACTGAGACCCTCTGGAGTTTTTTTCCTCCTTTGAGCTCCCCATGGGCCTCTCATCTGACCAGAGTTAGAGCCGAATCACCTCGTGCGTGTTCGTGTTGAGGTGGAGACAGGCTCTGGTCCCCCTGCTTACCCACCCGCGTCTCTGTCTTCTCCCCCTGAAGTGTGGGGTGAGGCTTCAGTACATGCTCAGGCAGACTTGGGAAAACGCCACTGGGACGTAGCAGGGCGCCCGCCCCTGAACCCCGAGGTTTGCCAGTGGTGCTTCCCACATCCCCACGTCTCTTCTCCTCTTCTGACTGGGTTGTCAGCACACTCCGCTTTCTGGCCAGGGTTTAAGCTGAACACAAAGCTTTGTGCACATCCCCCTGGAGGGTGCAGCCCAGCCCCAGGCTGGCCTTTGTGCTTCCGGAACGTGGAGCTCCTTCCCGGCAGAGGAGCCGGGGTTCTGGGGGACCACCCTGTCCCTGCGCAGGTCAGGACCCTGTCTCCAGAAGCCCCGTTGATTTCTGCTGCCTGTAGCCATCTGGGCTTCCCAGAGAGACCGTGGAGGCCCGTCAGGACCCCGCGGCCCCAGCTAGCTATCGTAATAATCAAACCATCAGAAATAATCAGCCAGCTTCAGTCGCGGGCGTGGACGTGGCAGTGGCGCTATGTACTGCGCCCCGTAAGTGCCCAGTCCCCAGAGCAGCTCTTTGGGGTGGCACCATCGCTGCTGGCTTTGTTACTGGAGGTCTGGAGATGTTTTGTGGACAGGTACCCAGCAGGACTCGAACCCAGAAAACCTATCTGCAGACGCCGTGGGGATGCTCTCAGGGTCCTCAGACCAGAGTTCTCCCGTCGAGACGCTGGTGCCGGCTCTGGGCAGGGGCCTCGGGGACTCTCTCAGTCGGGGGCTTGGCTGCTAGCAACAGAGTCTGCTCTGGCCGGTCGATGCAGGGAGGGCAGGACTCTCAGGTGGGCACGGCGCTCCGAGGGGGCAGCGAGCCAGAGCTGGGAGCTGTGTGGCTAGCCTGGTGTCCCCCTCCCGTGGGCTGCTCCTTGGAGCTCGCTGTGGACGGTCGGAGGCACTGGCAGAAACCTGACGTTCTAGAGCCGGTTCCACACCCACCAGCTCCCTCAGGGCGATCCAGGCTCAGACCCCAGCAGCCCGGAGAGCTGCAGGATGAGCCCTGGGTGTCTCCTCACCAGGCAGGCAGGACTCGGGCTGCAGGGAACCACAGGTGCAGTGGGGACTCTGAGGACACTGCCTGACTGACGTCTAGTGTACCTGCTTACGGGACAAGGGCACGGCTGGCCTATGGAGCCTGCAGCGCAGGCCTCCAGGGTCCCAGGGGCAGCCGGCAGCACAGCTGTGGTTTAGCACAAGCCCTCGCTTGGCCTCTGTTGGGTCGTGCAGGGCCCTGGGCAGCAGCAGGGATGGGGGCAGGGTCGGGGCAGAGACGTGAGGTGGCTTCTGGCCTCAGGTGACCAGCATAACTGGAGACCACCCTGGGGTCCCTGGTAAAGTGACTAGAAGCGAGAACTCACCACCTCCTGTCTTCACTGGTTCACTCGTCCGTTCGTTCAATTCGGAACATTAGGGAGCACCCCGGTTGCAGGATAATGAGGGGAGCTGGGCATGGAACCAGCCCTCAAGGAGCTTGGAGTCTCCTGGCACCAGGAGGTGCCCAAGGCTGACTGCTGCCACGGGAGCCTGGAGCGGGGGTCTCTCCCCTGGCAGGGTCAGTCAGGGAGACCTCCCGGAGGAGGCAACACCGGAAAAGATAACGTGAACGCCTTCCGAGGAAGCGAGGGGGGCTTATTTCTTACAGAGATGAGGGCAGGGAGGGGGCGGGGAGATTGCCTTGCTCCCCGCTTGCAGGTTATTTTTAATTAAGTGTATTTATTAGTGCTCACTGACATCCCCGACGTCCAGATGCTGTTACAAATGCTGATTTACTTCACCCTCCGATCCCTCCTGTGGAGGGCACCATTAACACCCCCATTTCTCAGACAGACAGGGGCAGAGAGGTCACGTGACACTTCCAGGGTTGCAGAGCTGGGACTCATTCCTGGAAGTTCTCACCCCAGAGTGTTTCGTGTGCCGAGCCCCCGTCCTCTGCGCTTCAGACGCAAGCTCAGGGGGTCCTCGCAGCCAGCACTGGGATAAGTCGTGTCATCCCCACTTTACAGATGGGGAAGCTGAGGGGCGGGGTGCCTGACCAGCCTGCGGCTGCAGAGGGCATGAGACGCAAAGCCAGCGCCGACCCCAGCCGGCTTGGCTGCACGTCCTGCTCTTTGCAAACCACACGCGCACCGGAGCCGCAGCGCGCCAGGTGGGCTTTTGTCATTCCCACCTGCCCGTCCAGGCCCGTCGGCCCCTCCGCGTCTCGCCAGGCACGTTTATAACACCCGGCACATCCTCCCTGCCGGGACCTCAGAGCGCCCTGAAACATTCCGACGTGTGAGAGCCTTTTTTTATCCAAGAAGTGAAATTATTTTCAGCCTGTTGTCAGGCAGTTGTCAAAAGACGCAGCAAATAAAGGGCTTAGTGAGTCTGTGAGTCTGAGGGGGCTCCAGTGCACGGGGCGAGTCTGTGGGGCGCTCACGGGGACGGGGTGGCCGCAGGAGGGGAAGAGGGGCCTTGGACGGGCGGACTGGCTCGTGCCTCACCAAGGGGCAGAGCTGGGGCCGGGCTGAGGGCAGCCAAGTTGGCGGCTAAAGGACCAGGCTGGGAGGCTGGGAGTTTGGGGTTCAGTTTGGGGTGACCTCCCTCCTTCCTGTAAAAGGATCTGACTTGGGAGCCTCCCTCTGATCTTTTCTCCCGGGTTCTCACCTGCCCAAGGACAAGGCACAGTCCCCGGCTTTGGGGCAGGCGGGTGGGCGGGCAGGGGGTCCGATTCACCACTAAGCGTCTAGCTTCCCGCTCTCTGCCACCCCTCACCCCGGCGCAGACCCGGAAGTGCTTTGCCAGTCGCTCCCTCTTCCAGAATAAAATCCATTTGAAATAAACCCATCTGCACTCGTAGGAATGTAGCCAGCACCAGCCTCCGGGGTCATTTCAGGTCCTCCATGAAGGACCCGTAGGGGACAGAGGGTCTGAGGGTGGACGGAGGAAGAGCTCAGCTGTCCTCTGGGCTGACACAGTCACACCTGGGTGAGGCAGGGCTGTCGGACCCCTCAGGACCCCTGGCCTTTCCGGACCACGCGCATCTCATGCCCGGAGCGTTGCAGCTGGTCTCGGGGAACCCAGGGGGAGACTCCACAGGAACTTCCCCGAAGTCTGAGGCTCCATCATGGGATGAATTATACGGAGAAAAAGAGCTTTGGAAACCTTGGGGAGAAATGGGTTTTTAAATTTCATCTTCCATCTTTGTCTTAATTTTTATTTTTAACCACTAGCTCTTAGTTGTCCTCAGTATGCTTGTTTTAGAGATGGAAATGGTGGTGGCTGATTGCTGGTGTTCTGCGGGGGCCTCTGCCTTTGTGGCCCAGCCCTCCATGGTCACCTGGGTCAGTCGTGGGCCTGTGGTTTGGAGGGTGAAGAGCCCAGCATGCGTGCCGGTGGGGAGAGAGTGCAGACCATCAACAGGGGTGCGCTCGCTCTCCCAACAGGACCCGAAGTGTGCAGCTGCGTGACGTCCCAGACCCCAAACGCTTGCATGAATATTTATTCTGACAGTAGTAGTAGTGAGCCCCCTGTCGCTGGAAGTATTCAAGGAGAGCGTGCCTGCATGTGGCCAGGAGGGCAGTGTCAGGAATGGCCCCACTCCTCCGGCAGGATTTCTGTGGGGTTGACCATGAGACCCCGCGTGGCAGAGGCTGCCCCAGGGCTGGGCGCACAGTAGGCTTGCACACGAGTCTGACCTAGCCGCCGCTCCTGATCTTTGTGAGTGGTTTGCTCAGCTTCTTCCAAGTGTGGGTTGGAAAAGTTGTCTGCTTATTAAAAGAATTGAAAGGAATCCTTCAGCACGGGGGTGTTTCCTGGGGTTCCCCAAATTGTCTACGTCCAAAGCCTCATGGTATCCCCCACCCTGCCCCGTGCAGTCCGAGGAAACCCGGGTTCTTTTTGATCTTGCTGTTGCGCCCTGTGGGTCTGCAGAAGGTTCAGGTCCAAAACCCCGATGGGACGTCGGATGCAGGGGTCGGGGCGGGCACGGAGCCTACCTACACTACAGACCCACGAGCCATGTTCCTAGTGACAGGGCCAAGTCTTAGAAAGGCTCCCTTCCCTTCTCCAGCAGCCACGGCCCTATTTGTTCCCCGACTCTGCTCCTGCTGTGGGCAGACGTGCTGTGGGGACAGCTGCTCCGTATACAATGGCAGCAGTGGCAGTGGAGGGTTTTCCCATCCGGGCCACGTACATGCCACAGCATGGCCCAGTTTGGGGATTTCTGATTCTTCTTTGCTTTAGACCAGGCAGGGACCTTTTGTCAGTCCTTCAGTGTGTCTGAAGGTGGAGGCCCCAGCAAAGGGAGGAGGGCTGCGTCTTGTTCCAGCCTTCTCAAGTCAGAAAAGATATGGGATGGTCACTTGGCCCCCGGGGAAGTGGCTTCTTCCCCATGTCCTCCACCCAAGGTCACCTATGGCCTACAGAACTGCCAAAGACAGAGGGTCACCACTGATCTTTGGCACGAGGGCTAGTCCCTGACCTCAGCAACCCAGGATCATGCAAAAGCAGCAGCGCCAGCGCGGTGACTGGCACAGAAACTTGGCTTGGGAGGAGGCTGCGTGCTTTGGGGAGGGTATCAATCCCCGATTACCAACAGATGGAGGGAGCTGGGCGTTGCTGAGCCTCCCGGAGAATTCCCTGAGCTTTGGCGAGTTCTCTGGGCCCACGTGGCCAGGCGCGTAACTGGCCGGGTCTCCCAGCCCCTGGAGGCTCTCCCTTTACACACTTGCACTGTGGCATCCCTGTCCCAGCCCCCCAGCATCCCCCAACCTAGACAGGCGGCTCGGCCTCTGGCCAGCACACCGTGATGAACCGGATGTCCGCCATCTCTTGAAGACCCTCGGCCAGTCTACCCAGAGGACACGTAGTCTGCTCCCCTCAAGTGGGACAAAAGGCAGATGTGGCCTTGTTGGTGACACCGTGTGCATCCCAGGAAGGTTCTTCTGGAAGCTCTTCAACCTTGCCCAAAACACCCAAGGAGATGGATGCGTGAACTGTGTGGGACTCGTGGGTGGCGTCTCTTAGTGCGAGTCTGAGGCGCGGCTCCGACGAGGTTCTGTGAATTGAGGACAGTGCGGGATGGCAGGCTGAGGAAGTCCCCAGGGCGGGGTTTTGCCGTGGCTGATGAGTTGCGTGAGTTAAATGAGGGACGTGTCTGAGTGCTCAGCTGACACGGCGCACACACCCGCAAGCCCGTGCTGGCCTCTGCTCTCCCTCAGCCGGGAGACCCCGTGGTGGGGCGTCGCCCGTCCCGAGCGTGCCCGCACAGCAAGGCCCGGGCCAGCTCCTGACGCACGCTCACGCGCGCGCTGGCTCTCGCGCTGCCATTTTGTTGACACGACGCGTGTCGACCATATGGAATTCAACTTCAGCGTTCCAGTCGCTTTCTCCTCATCTCGTCTCGTGTTTCTCACCCCCTTTTTTTTTTTTTAATTTCGGAAGCAGTTCTCTTAGCAACCAAAAAAACGCACGCTTAATTACAGCCCCAGCGACAGACGCAAGGAGCAACAGAACCTTGCCCCTGGGATGTTCCATTTAGCTTCCGAGGACCTTTCTCCTTGTGCAGAAATAACTCTCTGTCCCACCTGCCGCAGCGCGAGCACCCGCCTCCCTGCGTTGGCTCTGCAGATGTGCCTCTCTCCTGCAGTGTGTCCAAGGGTGGTCTTTCCGTGCCTCGCCTTCCGTTGGGTGGAAACGACTCGGAAGGGAAGGGCTCATTTTTATCAGCTGCCTGGGGAATCAGTGCCAGCCTTGCCTGGCTCTTGGTCTAATTGTTTTCTTATCTCCTGCTTTAAAAAAAAAAAAAAAAAGTGGGCGGGGTCGACTCCTGTTTTTTGCAGGGTAATTACCACGTGGGGGAGGGCAGAGAAGTAACCGGTACTGTCTCTGATTCTTTCCAGCAGAAATATGGGTCGTGTTCAGAAATGCCAGCACGCTGGCCGCGTCTGCCTGGGTGACATGGGGCTGGTGCGAGGCTTGTCTGGTACTTCGGTGTTTGTTCCCTTTAACTTTCCTGCCACATCTGCTCGCTGACAAACAAACTTGGCTTTTTCTTCTGAAAATTTTTTTTTAAAAAAAAATAGAAAAGCACAGCGGGTTATATTTAGCCACAGGCGATGGAGCGCACGGCAGCAGCCCGACTTTCCTTGGATAAGTGGGGCTCGAGCTCACAAATGCCTCCCGGCGTCTCCCGGCCGCCGGCTTGAGGACGCCTGTCCCCGCTAGCCCTCCAGGCTGCCTCTTCCTCGATGCCCTGAGCACAAAAGCGGAGTGGCTCGGCTCACATGACGAGCACCGCGAGAGGTAGCCGGCTCTGAGCAGCCCCAGTCTACGCACAGTTGGTTCCCAGCTGACAGACAGAATATGGGGTGGGCTTTGTCACCAGCGCGCTGGGTCTGGCGTGCCCAGCTATGCTCGGAAGTGCTCCGAGCCCAGACGCCCGCCACCTCTCCCCGGGTCCCAGCCGCTCTCGCACCGAGGGGCCGGGCCGCGCGCCTTTCCTTCCTCCCGTCCGAGAAGGTTATATAATGAGCGGACCGCTGCCAAAGTCAGAGGGAAAATGAAGTCTTTGTTAAATGCCTTCACCAAGAAGGAAGGTAAGGAAGCAGCCGAAGGGAGCCGGGGCGCGGGAATGAGCCGTTTCTCACTGATGCTCGGGGGCAGAGGGGGACGCCGGGTGCCTCCTCAAATTACTGGTTGTTAATCCATGTCATGCAAGGGAATAATTACTTCTGGTTCATGATACGGTTTTGTTGGAGTTGGTCTGGAATATTAACACGGTTGAATGTGCCGTTTTATCGTATGAGGCTTTCAAGCCTCCTGCGCCCTGTGGAATTGCATTCCAGGATGCCCGTCCGTGGCGACCGGGCCACAGAGCTCGTTAGGAACTGAGTCCTAGGAGGAATAAAGGAAGTTTCGACTCGAGCCTGCTGGTTACCGGAGAGCTGCCAGGCACTTGCTGGGGGAGGTCGGGCACATGGCCGGCTGTACCGAATGGGTGGACGCCTCCCGGACCACGCTCGGCTCTGCTTGGCCGCCCCTGGGTTGCCGTTTCAGGGAGTGGATAGAAAAGGCAGCGTGGCAGACTTTAAAAGTGCATACGCTTTTTGTCATACCTTGTGTGATTTTTATTGTGGGGAAAAAAAATATATAAACACATGTTCAGACAGCTAAGAAAATATCCACCCACTTAAGAGTTTGCAGATTGCCTAAAAGAAGGAAACAGTTGGGTGGAATATTAATCATTTTCAGATAGGAAAAGAGTTATTTTTAACCCTTTTCACAAAAATCATCCTTTCCACGGATGGTTCCAGTTAGATCAGTTTTGTCAGAGAGCTCTTGTTTTATGAAACCAAGAAGATCGATGAAGATGTCACTTTAAAGAAATTAGGAAGGTATTTCCTAGCCCAAGCTCGTCGTAAAATAAACACTGAAGAAATTTCAGTGCTCCAGAAACTGATTTAATATGAATCTTAGTAATTAAGCAAGGTAATTTTCATTAAAATGTTCACCCTAACGTCACCTGTGTGACTCCATCTGAGTGAGTGGCTTGCTGCTCAGGGTAAAGTGTCTTTGAAAATGCCCCAGTTCTCGTATCCTGTAATCATTTGAGGGTCTCCCTCACCGCGTGAATTCTTCTCCCTCTCGAAGTCCCTGCTCTTCAGACTGATTCTTTGGAATTTATATATATTTTTAAAAAGCCAGTTTTTGATCTGTGCCTATTTTCTGACATTATTCACCAAAACTTACCTTCTGGGACTTCAATTTTTATCAACCATGAACAGCATGAAAATTTCACCTGGGGCTTATGGTATTAGGTTAATTCTGCGTCTGTTCTGTTATTTCATAGACTCTTCTTTGCTAAAGTGTTTATCTTGGCAAGGAGGCAGGGCTCTCCCCAGGCTTTGCTGTCAAGGGTGTTAATACCTTCCCCAGGTATGTGGGTCAGAGAAAGAAATGGGCTGCATTGTCAGGGGACAGGGCAGCTCGGTATGAGGCAGTGTCTGTCAGTCGTGGGAGGCAGCGTTTCCTTGACCAGGAGCCACGTGGGGTCCCTTCCATGTGGTCGGGGAGAGCCCTGGCCTCGTCCCGGTGCTCTGGGAGGCTGAGGGGGCTCTGGGGCTGCCCTTGCTTGCTGTTTCTGCTTGAGGTTCTGACTGTCACACTGATACAGCCCTCCAGCCCGTGGTCTCTGTACGTGACAGATAGTTGCTCTCTGAGACTGTGGGCTCGCCAGCCCTTTGCAAGGTCTTTTAAGCCACCGCACCCCACCCCCACCATGGCAGGCAGTTCCCGGATCACCCAGAAGCTCTCGCAGCCGACTGTGTTTTCAAAGCCTCAATGGTGAACGCTCAATCATTGCACAAGTTTTTTTTAGCCTCTGCCCTCTCAGAGGGAGGGATACTGATGTGGCTTTCCCTCATGAGCAGCAGAACACAAACTCAGGGACCGTCCCCAGGAGGAGGTCTTTCTCAGGGGTGACAGCAGTGGGCCTGGCCAAGCTCCTCAAGAGGGCAGCCTCTGGCCCTGAGATAGAGGTGTCCAGGGAGGAGGCTGCCAGCCTTTCCCTTCCTGTCGGTGTCCAGGGATTCCTTTGCTTGGAGAAGCTGAGAGAGGATGAAAGTCCTGGCTGAAGAGCCCAGGTGGCTTGGCGGTGTGTCCTCCCAGACAGAAGGCTTCAAAGGAAGCAGATGAGAGTGCAGTGTACTGCAGCCTAACTGGGGAGGCTGTGACCTCCCTGATGTGTCACTTCCAAATTCTCACCAGCTGTACTGAAGCCCAACTATGTGAGCCAAACGTGTGTCCCCAGGGAGCCTCGTGCCTTTCTGTGCGGCTTCCCAGGCTTGGCTGCCGGCTCTGTTCTCCCGGGCTGCCCTCACTTGGGGCGGGTGGGGAAGGTGCTCTAGGTCATAGCTGTCTCCCATGAGCTCTGCCAGCACCACCTCTGGCCCCATGAGCTCTGCTAGTACCACTTGTGTCCTAAATTACTTGTGACATTCTTCTCCTTTGAGGCATTAAGGTCTCTTCCCCGGGTTCACTGCCCCTGGGAGGACATGGCTTTCACTTGCCTTGCAGCTTCCTGTTGACCAAAGGGCAGCCCTGGCCATGGGCAGCGTGAACTTTAGAGCCAGTGTAGCTTCTGCCCCCAGGGTGTAAATTCCGTGGCCAACGGGAAAAGCTGCCTTGGGCATCGAAGAGCTGGGAAGAGCCTGGCATTTCGGGCGGTCAGTGGCCTCTGCCATTGCCCTGTGGCTCGGAGGGCCACGTTTCTGGAGATGCTCTGTCTTGGAAAGGACGGCTGCTGTTTGGGGCTCCAGCCCTCTGAGCAGCCCAGGCTGCTGCGGAGTGGCTGCCACCCCTCAGGGCTCCTGGGGGCTGCTGCCTTCGTTCTAAGCCCCTGGGCACACTGAATCAGGACAGCAAGGGCTTTGTGCGAGCTAGAGCTCCACCGGAAGCCAGATGAGGTGCGTCCGCCTCTGCCCTCTCCCATGAGCAGGCTGATGGGATAGAGGAAGGGGCGTTCGTGGTTAGGGTTAAAGTGGACTCGTGGCGACCAGTAGATTTGGAGTCTGTTGGTTTGCTCAGGCTGCTGCGATGGAAGCACCACAGACAGGGCGGCTTAAACACCAGATATGTGTTGTCTCACGGTCCGCAGGCTGGAAGTCAGAGATCAAGGTGTCTCAGGGTTGGTCCCTTCTGAGGCCTCCTTGGCTTGCGGATGGCTGCCTTCTCCCTGTGTCCTCTGTGGTCATCCCTCTGTGTGTGTCCGTGTCCTGATCTCCTCTTCTTATAGGGACACCAATCCTATCAGATTAGGGCCCACCCTAATGACCAACTACCCTTGAATCACCTCCATAAAGACCCATCTCCAAATACGGTCGCATTCTGAGATGCGGGGAGCGGGCTTAGGACTTTGACAAATGCGGTGGGGGTGGGTGTCAAAATTCAGCCTGTCACAGAGGCCAAGTTCAGGAAGAGGAGCTCTGCCCCAGCTCAGTGTCCCGACTGCTCTGTGAGATGGGGCGGCCCCTCTTCACACCGGTCAGGGCTGGCCAGCATCTCCTGGGCTGCCCGGATGGAAGCTCAGACCCCGTGTCCCTTCCATGTGCAGCAATGGCTTGAGTCTCCCTGCAGTAGGGACGTTCTGCGTCTCCACCTGTCTCTGCTTCTGTGTCAGGGGTGAGTTCTGGCCTGGTGGGGTCCCGCTGCGGACAGGGCACAGAGCTCACAGCCCCCTCCCCTGGCTCGCATGGGGGCTTGGACGCATGCAGGCCGGTGCTGACTGCAGCTCAGAGTCACTCACCCACCTCTCTCCCTATCCTCTCCCCCACAGTGCCCTTCCGAGAGGCCCCGGCGTACTCCAACCGGAGGCGGCGGCCCCCCAACACGCTGGCCGCCCCCCGGGTCCTGCTGCGCTCCAACAGCGACAACAACCTCAATGCCAGCGTGCCCGAGTGGGCCGTCTGCCCCACAGCCGCCTCCCACCGCAGCCTCTCGCCGCAGCTGCTGCAGCCGACGCCCAGCAGGCCCGATGGTGCAGTGAAGACCATCGGGAACTACATCCCTGGGCCCCGCAGCCGGTCCCCCTCGCTCAACAGGCTGGGCGCAGGCGAGGATGGCAAGAGGCACCGACAAGTCGGGTAAGGGGCAGCTGGGCTTCCGCGGGGGCCAGGGGGAGGGGCCTCCACCTGCCACATGGGTCCCGGTTCCTCCAACCTGGGGTGTGGACAGAGGTGGAGCAGAAAGCCTGTTTTATTCCAACCTGGATGTTGAGGGAACTTTAAAGGCCGAGTTCTGCCCCCTGCGCCTGCTGGGACTGCCTCCCTGGGGGCCTGGGGGCCTCTTCCTGAGCCTCAAGCCAGGTCATGGCTCTGGGCAGCCGTGGGAGGCTGGACTGAGCTTCCTGGGGTGGTCGGGGGTGCCGCTGGTGTCTGGGTCCTTGTTTCCTTTCCTCGAGCATTGACTTCTTGGTCCCAAAAGTGAAAGGTCAGGAGGGAAGGAGGCGAGGCCGAGGGCCTGGTCTGTGCTGAGCGCTCTCCCAGGTGTCGCGTTTGCAAGCCCGCAGACACGCCATGTCCCAATTGAGCGCACGCACTAGTAACGGCGAGAATCTCTGGCGCAGATGAGAGCGCTGCGGCTCAGGCCAGCTCATGGCTGGAGACTGACTGTCTCCCTGCAGCCGCGGGACTCTCTCGGCAGTGCTATCGTTGGGGACTCTGTGTGTGCCCAGCACGGCAGCGCACGGAGGGCGTCTCAGTCAGTCTCTGAAGCAGCCCCAGGTGGCGGGAACCCCATTCCCCACCCCGCTCTGTAGACAAGGACATGGGAGGGCAGAGTAGGGGCCCTGCCCGTGGCGTCTTGGCCGGCACCCACCTCGGGCCACCGACACCAGGTCCTGGGCATCCCCCCACTCTCCTGCCCCCCAGACGGCCGGGGGCTATGTTCGCACTCAGAGCACCAACTCCCAAGCACCTCTCAGCCTTGTCATGCCGCCTTCCAGAATTTCCAGGCAAGGAGAAGGGACTTCCCAGGAGTCAACTCATTGTGAGGCCTTGGGGGCCGGGTCGGCATTGGTCTGAGCCGTGAAAGTGTCAGCAGCAGGGACGGTCTTCGTGGCTGCTGACACCGCCGGGTTCTCACGCGGGCACAGCTGTTCCGTGAGCTCACTGTGCCAGCTCCATGGGTCACACAGAACGTACCAGAGGCCGGACTCTAGGCCCCTGGTTCTGGAGTTTGCCGACGTGGTGCTCACTCAGGTGTGGGCCTGCAACCTGTGTCGTCCACACTGGCACAGCGTGTTTGGAGATGGCGGCACTCAGAGCTCAGGCGCCCGACTCCTGCCCCGTCTACCACCCCCTCATTTCCTCCCTGGCCTCTGAAGCCACCTGGGGTCCTGAGCCTGACCGCGGCGAGTCTTGCTAAGATCAGGGATGTCGGGAGGTGCATTGCCACCTCCCATGCCCCGCCGAGGCTCCATCCTGCAAGCTCGGTGTGAGTTCCAGGCAGGGCGAGTGCCTCTTGTGCTCTCAGGAGGAGCTGACTGCTGTGACGTGATGGGCAGGCCAATCTCGGGGCTGCGGCCGAGGAGGGTGTCGGGGGAACGTGCCCGCGAGAACCCAGTTCTCCCTGCCGCTTGGCGGGGTCGAGGCCTGACCCTCTCGGAGGCAGCGGAGCCCCAGCCCACATCAGCACATTAGCCTTCCAGCCCACGGACGCTTCTCACTGGAGCCTGGCGAGGCGATGCAGCCCCCGCTCTGGTCTAGATTCTCACTTGGAGTAACCCCGAGGGAGAAGTCCCAGGTGCTAAGAACAGTTGAGAGCTAAATTGAAGGATTCCCCCGAGGAAGCCAATTCCACTTCACACACTTAGCCGGCATTATGACTATAATTTTAAAAAGAGTGAGTCCCCTTCCCCCAGTACAAAATCTAATAAGATGGTGAAGGCGGCGTGACCAGGGACTTGCACCAGCTGCAAACAGGATGCTGCTGTGAAGAGAGAAAAGCAACTGGGCTTGTTGCGGGGACCCTGTCTGGGTGTCCCCAACCTCCTGTGCAGGTGTGTGGGGAGGTGCCTGTGTGTGCACACACACACGTGCTCCCGGACGGCCATGGAGCAGCCGTGTGAGCTCGGGCAAGTTGCCCGCCCTGCGTCTCATCCTGGTCAAGGCCACCTTCAGGTCGTTCTCAAGATTAAACCAACGAGCTCAGGGCGCACACCTGGCACCGGGCCCTGCCCTGGTGAGTGCTTGGTGCACCTTGGTCCCTAGAGCTCAAATCCAAGTCCAACCCAAGGCCCAAAGCTTGGCCGAGACCAACCCCTCTGTCACCCAGGACCATTGGGTAGGGTGACCAACTGTCCGGATTTGCCTGGGATGTGCGATTTTCAGTGCAAACCTTAAGATGGCTGGTCCCCTAACTGTGGGCTGCTGCCTGTCCCAAGTCAGTGAGTGCTGTCCTTGCCAGGTGGCCCTGACCTGTCCGCCTGCCTCCCTTGGCTTGGTCCCCATCTTCCTGCCTGTCCCATGTCCTGCCCCTTCGTTGGTGACAGTAGCTGCACCATGAGAAGAGCCCTTTGGGGGAGGGGGTACTGATAAGCTGGCAGGTCCCTCCCACAAGACCCGACTGTCCAACCGGGACCTGCTGGCAGCCCTGGCTTCCCCTCCAATGGGACCACATGGGAGGCATTGGCCTGCACGGTGGACAGCTGGGATGGAGAATCAGAGGCAGCCGCTCCAGGCATCTCCTGAAGGCCGCCCTGGGATGAGGGTGGGGACTGCAGTGCTCCGGTGCACAGGGCCACGTGCCCTGGGGGTGCAGATGTGTCTTTGCATAGCGAGCGGTACCAGGGAGCAGGTTCTTGAGGTGCTGAGCGTCCACTCGGGCAGCAGTTACCTGAGCACTTTCCAGGTGCCAGGTCCATGCCAGGCACATGGGCGTCGGTGGGCCAACCAGGGCACGTGGGCTGGTGCGCTGATCACACTTGGGTCTGAATGTCCTGCAGGCCGGGCACAGCGTGGGGCTCGCGCTGGAGCCGTCTGCCTCCTGGCTGCGGAGCCAGGGCCTGGCTCTTCACATCTGTGCCCAGGCGTGGAAATGGCTTTAATTCAGGCAGGGCAGCGGCTGTTCAAGCCAGCCCAGGGGATGCGGATACGACACAGGCCTTGCAGCACCACCCAGGGCCTTTGGGGGGTCCAGGAGGTGGGCAGACCCCTCTGCTCCGGTTTGTCCTCGAGGCTCTGAACCAGCCCCTCCCCCGTGGGTCTCCCTGCTCTTGCAGAAAAGCCAGCTCTTTCCTCGTTCCTGGGGCAGAGTGGCCTGGCTGGGCGCTGCTCAGGGGACACTTGTGGGGAGGGTGCCCTGGGTTGTCGTCAGGACCAGGAGGTGGGGTTGGGGCTCCTCTGTGCTTCTTCCTCCTCCTCTGGGCCCTGTCATGGGGGGGGCAGCCCCTGTCCGCCCATCCCCCAGCCTGTACCATCCTCCGGGGCTGCACCCAGCTCTGCCTACCTGACGTGTGGCTTTGGGCAAGTCACCTGACTATTCTGTGCCTCAGTTTCCTCATGTGTAAAATGGGACCAGTGATACCGCCTCCGTCCTAGGTCTGTGAGGAGGATCAAGTGGGATTTCATACCTGCCGCGTGCTGACGTCCATATCTGGTCATAAGAGCAGTCACACGTTCTGCGGACGTGTCTGCCACGTTCAGGGTTGTCATTGCTGTCATCATGGACAGTTTAGGAAGACCTCCCCCGGCCGCCTTGGGGCAGGGATTGGAGGCACGAGGTGCGCCCGTCCAGGTGGTGGACGCTGGCTCGGGCTAAGAGGCAGAAGCAGAGACAGCCAGGTCGAGGGGAAACGTCGTGTCCTGAGCAGGGCGGGCGCTGGACCAGGCCCTGTGTCCCCTCCGTGGGTTCTCTGCCCACAGGAAAGGCCACTCCACACCTGTCATGGCCAGAGCCTGTTGGCCTAAACACCAGCCTGAGGCCCAGAAACGCAGCCAGGAATGCAGTGGATGCGGCAGCGTGGCCTGAACCAACCTCAGGCCAAGCCTCAGGTGCAGCCGCGATCGGGGCTGAGGCCTCCCAGCCTACCCAGGGCCCCCTGGGCTCCTCCCTGCTGGGCTGGAGGTCTGGGCAGGGCCCACCTCCTGGATGGAGGAGCCTGCCCCAGCACGGAGCAGGAGTGGGCCGGCCCGCGGGGGCTGAGTGGGCCCCACGGAGCTCTCCTGGCCCGGCCCATCCTGGGAGCTGGCGTTTCAGCAACGTGCCCACAGGAGGGGGCCCTGAGGGGTCTTGGGGGCCAGGCTGTGTGGGCTGTGCACAGTCGGTGCCCCTGGAAGGTGAACGCTCCCTGGGCCCTCCCAGGCGAGCCGGAGCCTGTGGCAGGGCTGTCCCTCTGGGGAGAGAGAATGCCCCATACCTGTCTGAGGTCCCGTCTTCCCCTGGGTCTCTCCTGCCCACCTTTTCGTTTCTCACTGTTCTTCCATCCCTTCGCCGCCTCTGTCTCTTTCGTCCTGCTTATTTTTCACAGTTTCGTCGTTCTCCCCTGGGCTCCAGAGAGGGCAGGAACCACTGTACCTGTGCATGCTCTGGGTCCTCTCCTGGGCAGCTCCTGCTCCCCGTGGTGGGCGTGGCGCCCTCTGGTGGCGCCCGCTGACATGTCTGGGCCACATTCTTGAGAACTTTCTGGGGACACCTGAGTCCACCCACCCTGTCACCCGCCACCGGAGTCCCTGCCAGCTGCCAGGTGGCCATGGGCTCCGCCCAGGTTCAGAACGGCTCTTGACGTATTTCTTAGACGTCTCTGTAGCCAGTCCTGGAGGCTGCCCCAGCCTCACCCGCCACGAGGCAATGTCTGGCCACGCCCTCATCAGACAGACGTTTCCTGAGTGGGTTTAGCTGGGTAGAGAAGAAAGTCTCCTGCCTTGCCGCTCGCTCATAGGTGGAGATTAACGCCGGCGCTGCCCGCTGGCTGTCAGGCTGGGACGCTGCCGCCCTCCTAGTCTGGTCTGTCTCACCTGCCCACGCACACAGGGATGGGACGGGACGGCAGCCCTCACCTTGCACAGGTAAGGGCTGAGCTGGAGGGTCTGGCCATGTCTGGCAGAGCCCAGTGGGGCCTCTGGAAAGTCTGTCTTTTACCCAAATTGCTTTTGTTTCCCTGAACCCCACCATGGGAAGCTGAGGTACAGCTGGTGTTTGGGGTTCAGGTAGATGGAATGGGTGCATGGCCTAGGTATTGGGGTGATTGCAGCAGCTTCGGGCTGGCACCCAGGTCCCTCTCCTGCGGAAGGTGACGTCAGCCTTGGGGATCCTCCCGCACCAAGTGGACACCAGCCACGAGACAGGTTCTCACATCGACAAGGAGGGTCGCACGGAGACGACAGGACCTTTTAGACTTCAGAACTCATGGGCCCCACCCACTTCCTGTACAGGTGGAGATGGGTTCCAGAAGGTTCTAGGGTACCACGATTAGCCTGCGAACCCCTTCGTGACGGTAAAGCCCCTGTCTCGTCAGACTTGTGGACGTGGATGCAGCGCTGGAGTCCCCTATGGCCCTGATCTCCCTCCACTCCTGTGTGCCCTCTCCCGCCTCCCTGGGGACACGGGGACCAGGACACCAAGACTTGCTCCCAGTGGAACAAAGACCTGGTTTCCTGGGCGAGACGGTGCTCTCTGGCCCTGCTGATGGAGTGGGGGTGGGGCGGGCTGCCCTGCCGTCATCTGTACCTGGGGGTGGTGGTGCATCACGGGGAGGCTGGGAGAAGGGGCTCACTGAGGCTCCCCATGTTTCTGCTGGGTGCGTCCCGTACACACAATGTGTGTTTCCCACCAGACGTGATGGAGGGGGACTGTCAGTTCCTGGCACTGATTTAGCAGAGGCCGTGGAGGGACAGAGTCAGTGCTCACACCAGCCTGGGGGAGGTGAGCCCGAGGTGGACAGAGGGGCAGGGAGGGGCAGGCTACTCCGGGCGCTGGAGTCACCAGGGAGCACATTTGACCCCCAGCTCAGGGCACGTGTCATTCCTCTTCCTGCACGGGCTGGTCTGGGCACTTGCTCAGGCAGGTGGCTCTGACCATCTTCTCTGAAGTCCGCTGAAGGTTGCCCTGGGACTGTCCCAGCCAGTGTCCCACGCCCCTCCCCACAGGAGTAGCTGCAGCCAGTGACGGGACATTCCTCATAGTCCCAAGACCCCGAGGTGCCTCTTGAGGGATGCGTCACCAGGACAACAGAGGCAGGGCAAGGCTCTGATGCCTGTGGTAGGCAGGCTGCAAAGAGCATGTGTGCAGGCTGACTGCGCATCCTCTACATGGTCCTAGGAAGCCAGAGAGGGAGGCGACATTGGTGGTATGGGGGGGACAGCGATCTGAGCCCTCATGTGTCAACTAGGGCTGTCAGCCAGTCAGTAAGGTTTAGCGCAGCCGGGGGGACCCAGTGCCAGTCCAGTCGCATCGCTGGTCTGTGTGGCATTGATTTTGCTCTGAATGTCCCTGGGGAGCCTTTCCCGTGGCCTCACCCCTTCTTCCAGCCCTGCAGGGGGAGGCCTGTGCAGGCCCTAACCTCAGCCTCTGGTCCCCACCCCGTTCTCTGTGTCTACCCAGCGGACGTGCAGAAATGCGCCTCACTGTGCTGCCGCCCCGTCGATCACGGGCTGCACGGGGCCTGCGTCTGCGTCTCGTGTTCACGGTCTGTAGACCCACACGGTGCCCGGCTCGCAGCCCACCCGCTCGGCCCCTGCCGAACAAATGAATGAACGGAGAGAAAGTTCAGTACGCAGGCCAGTCCTTCTCACCCATGATGGCTGGGAAATGGCTCAAGTCACTGTCCAAGTCACCCACATACCAATTTTCCGATGTGGAGAATTCGGTGATTTGGCCCTTGTGCCAAAAGAAAAACAAGTTGGTTGGAATTCCATCTGGCTGTTCATAGCCAGAACACAAGGAAAACATGGGCAGTTGAGGGGTGGACTTCAGACTCGTCCGCCCTGTCCTGGCACGGCCCCCTGCCGCCTCTCCTGGCATAGCTCCTGCTGCGTCTGGGGCAGCAGGAGGGCCTGGTCTGAGACATCACAGGGATGAGATGCCTTCATGCAGGTGAGATCTTGGTCACCTTGTTCTATCCCCAGATGGAGCAGGAAGCCCTGGGCTGGGAGTCAGGAGCTGGGATGTGCGTGTCAGCTCTGCACTGTCATTCCCGGGCACTGTAGTGGAGCCTCTGTGCTCTCATCTGTAATGGGGGGGGTGACGGTTCCTACTGCTGCCTTGTGCGACTTTGTGGGGTTCAAGTGAACAGTGAGTAAGAAGGTGTGTGAGCGTTTGTGGGACCATACATCACTGCTGGTGCCTAGAACCATAGCCGTGCTCCCGTCAAAGCAGACATCCTTCCTGTTCTTAGACAAGGGCTTCCCGGGCCCTCAGTTGCTGGGTCAGGGAGCTGACCGCAAAGAGGATGATGGCACGGAGCTCCGGGTTGGGGTGGTATCCAGACTGGAGCCCTTCGACGTCCCTGTCCCATGACACACACTCCGGCGCCAGTTAAACCAGCTGGGCGAGGTGGGCATTTTGTCACCCACTTGCCAGCTGCAGCAGGGCAGTGGGGCAGTGCCCATATTCACATAACACCCACACAGAGTGGGCTGTCATGATCACTCTGCATCCAGTGGGGAAGTGAGGCTTCAGGAGGGTAGCTGACCTGTCCAGTGACTGATAGTAAGTGGTCACCTGGGCTTCAGGCAGTGTCCTTCTGAACTTTGGGTGGATGAGTGATAGATAGTGTTCAGAGAAATGGTAAGGTGGGTGCGTGGGAGGATGGGCTGGCATGTGGTGGATGGATGAGTGGGTTGATTGTGGGTGGATGGGCGGATAGATGGAAGGATAGGTGAGTGGATAGGTGGATAGGTGAGTATGGATGGGTGTGGCTAGATGAATGGATGGATGGATGAATGGGTAGGAGAGTGGGTGGGTGGGTAGGTGAGGGGATGGATGAATGGTTGGGTAGACGAGTGGATGAATGGGTAGGTGAGTGGATAGGTGGATGCATGGATGAGTAGGCAAGTGGATGAGTGGGTAGATGAGTAGATGGGTGCATGGATAGGTAGGTGAGTGGATGGGTAGGTAGGTAAGTGGATGGGTAGGTAGGTGAGTGGTTGGGTGGATGAATGGGTCAGTAGGAATGGATGGGTAGGTGAGTGGATGGGTGGGTAGATGGATGGGTAGATGAGCAGATGGGTGCATGGATAGGTAGGTGAGTGGATGGGTAGGTAGGTGAGTGGTTGGGTGGATGAATGGGTCAGTAGGTGAGTGGATGGGTGGATAAATGGATGGGTAGGTGAGTGGATGGGTGGGTGGATGGATGGGTAGATGAGCAGATGGGTGCATGGATAGGTAGGTGAGTGGATGGGTGGGTAGGTGAGTGGTTGCGTGGATGAATGGGTCAGTAGGCGAGTGGATGGGTGCATAAATGGATGGGTAGGTGAGTGGATGGGTGGGTAGATGGATGGGTAGATGAGTGGATGGGTGGGTAGGCGAGTGGGTAGGTTTCTGATTCTGATGATAAGGATCAACTTCTCAGCTTGGGTAGGCTCAGCTTCCCATCAGGCTGTTGTTGAAGATGGGCAGTGGAGCCTGGGGTTTATTGCTGAAGCTGTGTTGGAGTGGGGGTTCTCTGAGAAGACGGGCTCCCCATTTGTTCCCAAGCTCTTGGCTTGAGCAGCTGCTACATCAGCCGAACAGCAGTTGAGAGCGGCCCCTGCGACCCCTGCTCTTTGGCCCAACCTCTGCCCTGCCTGGCCACCATCAGCACGGTCCCTGCTGCTCTTTCCTCTGGACTGTGCGCCCCCCCCCCCCTTGGATCGACCACTCTCCTGGTGCTTCAGCACTCATGGGGCTTAGCTGGCCTGGCGGTCTGCTTGCTGTCTGGGGGCTCCATGCAGCCGAGGGGCATCAGGGCCCACCTGTGACCATGTTGCTTAGACCACCCTGCAGTGTCTTGATGTGTCCAGCACTTCCGAGCACCGGTTATCACACCCGGAGCCAGCAGAGGGATGTTCTGACAGTGTCGGCTCGATCCTGTGTTTCAGCCTGGCGGTGGCCAGACAGAGACAGCCACTGCCTTCAGAGCTGAGCCCTCTGCACACTCTCGTTAGTCCCCAGCAGCCCCTGCCCTCCACCACCCATTTACAGATGAAGAAATTAAGGTTCAGAGAAATAAAGTGACTCACTCAGGGTCACACAGATCCCCCGGGAGCGAGAGGTGGTTCAGACTGTCCACAGAGCCGTGATACAGCTGCCGGCCTCGCCGCCTCCCTCGCCTGAGGCAGATGTGGGCAGGGCTGGTCCAGGTGCTCTGTTTGTGGGGGTCTGGGGAGAGGAGGAACTTTCACCTCGGGCTGGTGTGTTCTCCTAGCGCCACCACCTCCACTGACCCCCTTGGATCCTGGTGGAATAATCAGGTGCCCCCTGGGGACACGTGCGCTATTGCAGGGGAACTGCGTCCCCTTGGTTGCTAGGAGTCGCCTCCGCCCCGGCCTGGGAGCCAGACAGCAGACGGCCCTGGGACGCTCAGGGCTGGAGGAGGCCGTCTTCTCTCCCTGCGCTCGTTTCTCTGCTCTCGGTCCTGGGCCAGACCAGCCCCACGTCAGCCTACGTTGGGGTGATCGAATAAATGAGCCCAGATGCAGTGCGTGCAGACGCCTTGGCGGGCCGGGCAGGCCTCTCCGGTAGGGACCGGGCAGGGCTGTCCTTGCATTTCCCATACCCTCTCGCGGTGCAGGCACCTGCACCTTCCTCTCTGCAGGCACCTGTTTTGCTGAGCTATACCTGGGGACAGGAAGTGGTCACACGACTTGCCTCTTGCAGGAGTTGCCACTCCAGGAGCTCTCGGGGTGTTTAGGGATAAGTGACATTCATCAAAGGGGAACAGCAGCTCCTCAGGACAATCCCAAGGTGGATTTTCCTGGCCTTGCATGTAGCAGGTCAGGCAAGGAGGGGCACAGTGAGGCCACGCCCTGCCTACGGGTTCCACCTTGTGCTCAGTCTACTTGGTGGTGACAGCTCACACAGAGCACCTGTGCCCCAGGAGTCTGGGACCTCCACGTCTGTGGCTTTGACTAGATTGGAGAAAATGCTGGGAGGAGGAATGGTGTCCCTGGGGACAGGTAAGTCACAACTGCCCGCAGCCTCCCCCCGCCCAGTGTTCTGGGAGCCCAGGTACGTGTCCAAGCCTCCCACCTGTCCCAGAAGAGGTCAGGTGATGCAGCCCAGTGTCCTACCCTCTCTGTGCTCCACGTAGGCCAAAGATAGTTCTGGACTTGGGGATCAGGCGGACAGACCTCACGTTCAGTCCCCGGCTGCCCCTGCTAGCAGCAGAAAGTCAGCTGGAACTGAGCCTGCCACAGCCCGAGTTCACACCCGCAGACTGGGCTCCTCAAACACGTCCACGCGGGTCCCGTGGCCAGACCTCAGCGTCACGATGCTGAGCACGGCACCGTGCGCTTCTGTGGATTTGCCGAGCACAGACCAACCGCAGGGCGTTTATCAGGGATACGCATGTGTGGTACAAAGGGCACGTGGGGTTCACGTTAAATACTGAAAGTGCCTGGTCACATCAGCCTCTGGAATTTTCCCTGCAAGGCTATTTCGTTGTGCGTCGGTCCCCACGTCCCCTTCCTGTCCTCGTGGAAAGATCAAGGCTGCCTCCCTGGTCCCAGAGGCCACAGCACCTGTGGTTTGAGAGGAGACGTAGTTGGGGACCCCCCCACATGGTCACAAATTTGTGGCCTGCATCCATCCTCTCCCTGGACTCAGATGTGCTTCCAATTCTGGAACCTTCCCTCACGTGCCATTAATCTTCCACTCACGTCCCCGAGGCTGGATGCCATCACCAGCCATGGGTCTTCGCTTTTTCTGTCTTTCCGAGCTGACCGCTCTAGAACATTGTCCCACAATCCCTGGCAGCTCCCTCCATGAGGGCGTGTTTCCCGGGAAGAGCAGCAAGGTGATGGCTCCTGGGTCTCACTGGCCCCCTGGGGCGGCGGTGGATGCACCCTCTCTCCCTGTCCCAGGAAGTCGGCCCTTGTCACCCGTCCAATGACGCAGTGGTCTTGTCAGGAAAGCCCCTTCGCGGGTTTACCCATGAGAGCCTTTGTCTAGTGTGTCATGTCATGGGCTCGGTTAAGGCGTGTCTTGCAGTCAGGTGCGGAAGTCGGCCTGAAGATTTAGGCCCTTTGCAAAATCAGTGACAGAAAGCAAGAGTGGATGTAAGTTCCTCTTGCGAGGGTCACCAGTGGCCGCTAGGAGTGGGCTGGGTGCACCACGATCCTGACCAGCTTTGCCAGAAGGTTCTGGCGTCTCCTCGCCCAGCAGGATGCGTGCTCACGGTGAGGCGGATGAGACGTCTTCTAGGGACAGGAGGGAGGCGGCCAGGGTTTGCCTTGACTGCTCCTCCGCCTGTGTCTTTCTTCCTCAGTTACAGTTAAATGCACATAACATAAAACTTACTGCCTTGATTTTTAAGTGTGCAGTTCAGTGGTGTTGAGCACATTCACGTTGCCGTGCAGACAGCACCATCAATCGTCTCCAGAACTTTCTCACTTCCCAAACCGAAATTGTGTCACCATTAGACACTCACTCCTCGTCCCCTCCCCTGTCCCCTGGCGCCCACCATTCTGCTTTCTGTCTCCATGAATGTGGCTACCGTCTGTGTCTGTCCACGTCATAGCACGTGTGGGCATCTCCTTCCTTTTGAAGGCTGAGCGGCATCCCGTCGTACGGGGAGACCGCGTTTTGTTTGTTCATTCATCCGTCTGTGGGTGCTTGGGTGGCTTCTGCCTTTGGCTGCCGGGGACACGCTTCAGTGAACATGGGAGCACAGGTGTCTATTTGAGACTTTGCTTTCGGTTCTTCTACGGACACACCTGGAAGTGGGATTGCGGGATCTACTCGGGTCTTTACGGACTCGGCCCCCCGGCCTGTTCACGTCTCCATCCCGTCTGGCGTCTCGAGTTCCCGCGTGGTTGCTGGCGGCACGGCGTTTGTTGAGCCCACTGGCTGCAGTTCGCAGAGTGTGGCCCGTGACCTGCTCTCTCTCTGCCCCTGTGCCCGATCCAGGTCGCCCTTCGCTCCTGGTGCCAACAAGGACCTGCTCTCGGCCTTCGAGTACCCGGGGCCCAAGAGGAAGCTCTACAGCGCCGTGCCCGGAAGGCTCTTCGTCGTCGTCAAGCCATACCAGCCCCAGGTCGATGGCGAGATCCCCCTTCACCGCGGCGACAGGGTCAAAGGTCAGTGCCTGCTGGTCATCCTCTGCTTCTGGGGCAGGCCAGGGCCCCTAAGGCTTTTCCGACCCCCTTGGCTGGCCTGCTGGGGGAAGCGTCCAAGGCATCTCCTCTGCAGGACCCCCGTGGAAAATACAGAGCCCTGGGAGGGCAGGAATGGGGAACAGAGTGACCTGTCCCCAACGCTGGGTCTGTCGGGGAGGAAGGACAGCACACGCACGTCTGGAATGAGAGTCCTCTGGGAAAAGCACAGAAAAGCGCCACACGGGCGCCAATGGGCAGAGCGCCTCTCCAGCCAGAAAACCCCCTAGAGCCATGAGGTGTCGGGGCAGGCCCTAGTGTAGGTCAGTTTGGGGTACCCAGCTGGACAGGCCAGTGTGAGCCAAGGTCTTGAGGCCTGCAGCATTCAAAGGAAGGATGTCTACCAGGTTGGGAGGAAGATTCCTAGAGCAGGATCCTGGGAACCGTGACTGAAAAGCCTCCTGAGGCGACCGTAAATGCCAGGCCAGGGAGGTAGACTGTGTTCCCAAGGTACTGGGCAGCCAGCGATGGTTTCCGCCCAGGGAGATGAGGTATGTGAGGCAACTCAGGAAGGTGGACGCCGGGGTGGCATGTACAGGTCAGAGGGAAGTTGTTGGGGGTGGGCTCTGAGGCCTCAGCTGAAGCTTCACGGGAGGGAACCAGAGAAGAGCAGCTGTGGGCTGCAGGGGCCTCCCCGGGGCAGTTGGAACTTTCTGGGCAGAGCAGGAAAAGCATAGTGTGCCCAGTGTGCTCGGTTGGGCCCTGCCGTTGGAGGACAGGCTTCCGGGAGATGCTTGGCACAGGATGGAAAGTGTGCTCTTTGCGGTCGGTAGGGCAGGTTCAAATCCTGACTTCCCCACCAAGTTGCTGTTCAGCCCGCGGCAGGTAATTGACTCAGTTCCCCTCTCTGTTCCCGGCACTAATCAGGCCGGCTTTACCTGGGCTACCGCAGTGGTCTAGGGAAGAGGGAGCCCCGTTCGCTCTCTCGACTTCTGACATCCCAGCTGCACATACGTGATCACTTGATAGCGTCACACAAGTCCCTGGAGCTCTACTTATTTTTCTCTCAATCAATTTTTCTTCATGTTAGATCACTTTCATCGATCTATGTTTTAGTTCACTTCCTCCTTCCTTTGAAATGTCCCTTTAGCTATTAAATCCATCCATCCTTGTGCGTTTTATAACTCAGAAATTTTATGTTTACTGGAGTTTCCGCATGTGTGGTGTTATTGTTTCTTTTTATTTGCCAAGACTTCCTATTCCTGTTGAGATCTTTTGCTCACTGAAAACACGTGTTCGACGACATCGTGGAGTGGCGTGAGCCTCACTCTGAAATCCCTGTGTGTCGGTTCCAACGTCAGGTCTGTCTTGGATTTGGGCTCACTTGATTCTCTTGAGAACACGTTTCCTTCTCTCAGGTCCTCGCGTGTCTGGTGATTTTCTGTCGTGTTCTGCACATCAGCACGTTACCTTGCAGAGATTCCAGGGTCTCACGTTCTTCCCCAGGAGTGTCTTCCCTTCCTCGGGGCAGTTTGCTTGGGTGACAGCTCTACAACGGTTCAGACCTCGCAGGGTTAGCTGAGCCGCGTGGAGCCTGTTCTGCGCATACGTCGTTCAGGGGTCTGTCGGGGAGCTGGGGTGGCGGGTGGGTCTGAGTTTGCAGCCCCCTCTCCGCCTGTGTCCCTGCAGGGACTTCCCATGCTCTTTGGAGCACTTGGCTTCCTGGCTCCGCCTTCCTGCCTCTCCAGGCTGTTCACACTACAGGGTTTTCCCCGTGTGCCCCTCCAGCGCTGGCCCTGCCGCGTGGACTGTTTAGCCCGGGTTAAACGCCGTGGAGAAGGGACTTGCTCGTGTAGCTCCCTCCCCTCTCCTCCGGGCACACCTGCATCCCCACCAGAGTCCGGCTGCTTCTGTTCAGTTTCCAGCCCTTCAGGTGGCTGCTCTTTGCATCACGTTCAGGTTTAGAGCTGCTTTCAGTGGTGTCGTCCATCACGGTCTTTGTGCATCGTAGCCGTACGTGAAAGTTCCTCAATTGCCCCCATGTGGTTTAACATGGTGTTTTTGTTGGTTTTGAAATTATAAATATAAAAATTCACACGACCTACCGTTTTGAATTTGAATAATAAAATCACAGAGCAGACTCTTTTCCCCTGCACGTTAATCATGTTCAGTGACGCTGACAGTGAACGACTCACCAGTGATGTCCAGGTCGCTGCCGTTGTAGATGTGGTTGGCTGGTGGCCAGCGAGGCGCCTCATTCACTCAAGGTGTTTAAAACGCCGTTGCCGAGCGCACGGCCTTCCCTGGACCGGAGCCTGCTTTTACAGCTCCGTCAGCTCAGCGGGCTGCGTGGGAATCCACCTCTCCGGTACCTGCTGCCGCGTTTGTTCTGCTGCGCTTTTCCCTCGATTCCCAGGGTCCCCGTGGGTTGCAGGAGGGTGTCTGGGGGGTACAGCGGGGAGGCCCACATCAGGCTGAGCTGGTGGTGCCGCTGGCCACGCAGCTTCTGTGAGCTCCTCCCAGCCTGTGAGTGGAGCTGGCAGGGCCAGGGCAGGGCGTGGGGGCTGGAGGAGCCCAGGCTCAGGGACCTGCCTGCACTGCTCCCCACAGTGGCCTGTGTCCCCTAACCCGTGCCTGTCAGCACCCTCCTTGCAGGCAGCACTCGAGCTCGGCCACCACTGGGGTGGGAGCAGACATTGTTCAGAGAGGCCTGGGGAAGGGGAAGGTCCCCAGCACTGCTAATTAGCCGTTGCCTAATTAGCACCGGGTAGCTCTGCTGAAAATAACCGCAGCTCTTCCCGGTCAGGCAGCCCCCTGAGTCAGCGTCTCTGCTCTGGAGGCCAGGGAGGTGGGGCTCGTGTGAAGACTCAGCACAGGCTGCAACCTGCTCTGACCTCCACCATGTGGCCCTCTCCACCATGTGACATCAAAACATCACGCAGTTCTGCCCGCCCAGCCCAGGCTCCGAAATCGGCTGAGCCCCTGGCCCGCAGCCCTGGGCCTTCATTCCACGAGGATCCCCCTGCCACGTACACCCCAGGCCCATTCAGGGCTCCCGATCAGAACCAAGCCTTCCGGCAGGACCCTCTAAAACCCCCTGGTGACCAGGGCCGGTCACTCCCCCTGGGGCTTTGCGTCCTTCTCCATAAACGAGAGATGGTGACAGGAGCAGATAAGGGAGGAGACTGGCGTGACTGAGCTGCTGGTGCCAGGTGTGTCCTCGGGCCACAGGGAGGGTGGGGCCAGGCAGAGATGGAGACCCAGGACTCAGGGGCCTGGGCTGGGCGAGACCCCTGTGGGAGACAGTGCACACGAACATGCACCGTGCACACGAATATGCACCTCACACCTTGTTCCCAGTAGCTTTGGGGGCCCAGAGCGTCCCTAGCTCCCTGAGCTCCCATAGAACGATACAAAATAAGGAAAGAAGCACGGTTATGTGACTCCTCCTGGCCGTGGCTGGGGTCTGGGCCTCCCTGGCCTGTCTTTGGGCCTGGCTGCTTCCTCTGCACCCCACACCTGAACACTCGGGCCCGACAACCCCCTCCCCAGACTCCAGACCCAGACCGGAGCCCACCTCTCACTGTAGGCGTGCGGGGCTTACGGGGCACCAGGCCTGTCTCCGGAGAGAACAGAGACGATGGAGCTTAGCTCCAGAACTCATACCGCAGAGGGTGATTGCGGAGGACTGCTGTTCTCAGCAGAGATCTGCGTAGGCTGCGTAGGCCATTTGCACGCAGTTGGCACGAGGCCCCTTTGTACTGTGGGCTGGGAGCCTGCACTTCCTTCCTGCCAAGCTGTCAGCACCTTGTCTCCGTGGTGGCCCTGCCATCCTTGCTGCCTGCCTGGCAGTCCTTGGTGACAGGCGGGTCGAGGTGATCCTCTGTGGAGCCACGGTCCTCTTGCAGGCATCTGTCCCCTTGACTTCAGAGGAACCACCGCAGGATGCAGGAGACCCAGCTTCCTGACCCGCAGGGTTAGGAGATATAGCAGGGTTTCCAGAAAACTGCACTCGCTCCTTGAGAGGGAAGTTGGGCCCTGGGCAGCAGGCGGGTAGGGCGGCTGTGACAGGCCCAGGTGGCCCTGGGATCCTGCCGGTAACACCTCAGTTCCCTGCTCCAACACAAGTCTCGCTTTGTTTGCCTCTTTTCTGCTCAGCCCCACAGGGCAGGGGTTAGTGTCCCAGTGGACAGTTGATGCCAGGTACCTGGGAAAGCACGCCCCCCGCCTCCTCGTCCTAACATAAGGGGTGTGCAAGAGCAGGTGAGGGCCTACTCCCATTTCCCCGGTGACCCTCCTTTCTTGTGACGTCAAGGGCTCTTCTTTGTCCCTCCCTGTGCCTGGCCCATCCTTCCCTCCAGCCCTGGTAGTTCCCCATGCAGGAGCCAGGACCGAGCTCCTGCGCGCAGCCTGAGCCCGTGCTACCCCAAGTCCCGCCTCTGGGCCAGGCCAGGAGCTTAGCAAACACGCAGCCCTCCTGCCCACCCACCCCTAGAGCTGCAGAATTGGAACTTTCAAGGACAGGGCTGGGAATGTGAATATTTAACAAGCTCCCCAGGTGATTTTGCCGTGTTCCTGACTGTGGCATATCGTGGACCCCTTGCAGTCCAGGACTGCGTCGTAGTCTTGTTTCCTTAGCACGTGGCACGGTGCTTGGAAAGGGATAGATGGATGGATGGATGGACGGATTCATGAATGGATCAATAAATGAATGAGACGGGTGGGTGGGCGGATGTGTAAATGGATGGCTGCACGTTCTGAGCTGTGGAGTGTGTGTTTTTTGGCCCCACGTCCTCTCACCTCGATGCCTCCATCCCGCTTCTCTGCCCAGACCAGCAGCTCTCCCGTGTGTTCCATCGCTTGGGACTGGGCTGACATGTTCCTTCCCTGGGAGTCCCCCCGCCCCCCACCACACATCCTCTGCCTTCTGGTGCAGCAGGTGGCACAGCAATGGTGCCCGTGTTGGGGGTTAATTCAGCAGACACGCAGTGAACACCTGTGGTCCCAGGCCATGTGCGGGGCCTGAGGAAGCTGCAATTGTCCCTGCTTGCCGGGAGCCCCCACACTAGTAGGCAAGAAAAATGAGCCCATGACTTAGCACGGCAAATGCCAGGGGGCTGGAGTCCCGGGGGAGAGCCCCTCACCCAGCCCAAGGGTATGACAGAAGCTTCTCAAACCAGGTGACATTTAAATGGAGTGTGGAAAAGTGCTGGAATGAGTAGGGCTGGGGGACAGGACACCAAGCACAAGACGGGCGGGACAGACAGAGCCCAGAGGATGCCCAGCCCTGCTGGCCTGGCTGGGGAGATAGGGGGAGCAGAGCAGGGACCAGTGGATCATTCCCTGAGGTGTGAGGACATCCCCAAGAGCTGGGGGCGCGCAGCCCCAGGCCCACGGCTGTGGACACCAGGTGCTGTGTGTGCCTCAGAAAGCTCCCTCGCTGGGCATCTCTTCAGTCCAGAGCCCGGCCTTGGCGGGAGTTTAGAAGCAGGTTGATGGGGGATGGGGGGTTACCTCATTTCCTGGGCAGAAGGGGCACGGAAGCAGAGACGGCATCTGGAGAACTCCCTGGTGGATTGTCTGGGTATGAAGGGGGCCAGTCAGGCATGGTGGCTCTGGGGCCCTGGCGGGTGGCCGGCGAGACCATCTTCCATTCCCAAGAGGATGTGCTCAGTTTGGGGAGC